>NW_006239453.1:181248-197228 GCF_000226075.1 Solanum tuberosum
TATAAAGATACTGAATACAGAGCTAACTGAATGCAATGACCAAATTTATTACATGCTGAGACTGAATACTAATTTTGGCACTGTCCACCACCTGTACCAGAAGAGTTACCCTGCTGAGTTAGGTGACCTTTCGGTACTGTTGGAGCTGTCGACTGAGCCCTAGTATTGTTACCTTTTTGCCTCTTCCTGGCAGAAGGGTAATTCTTCACCCTATGACCAGACTGGCCACACCGAAAACATCCTTCCTTGCCTGCAAGACACTCGCCTGGATAGTTCTTACCACACTTTGGACAAGTTGGGTAGGTCCTATTTCCTGAAACACTTCCTTGAGACTTAGAGCCTGGTGCCCTACTACTCTGATATTGTCGAAATTGTGAGTGATTTCCGCCACCCGATTTCTGCTGAGAGTACTCATAGTTCCCTGTTCTAGCTTTTTGGTTACCTTAGCAATTTCCCTAAGCTTATCTCCCTCAACCTGCTGATTGTTCGATTATTCATACTTTGAGCGAAAGGTTGAATAGTGTTTTGAAACTCTGCATTCGAAACTCCCTGATCTGGGACTAGAGGAACTGTGTAGCATTCCTGGCATTCACATTGCTAGTGTTAGCTCTACGGGGAGGCATGATCGCTGAAATGTAGAACATCCAGTTAGAATAGAATTAGATCATACCTTAGGCACGATAAGAATATCAAAAAATTAAAGTTTTCCTAAAACACTTCATAGCCTCCCTCTCATTAGATGTGGTGCACTTCACACCCATGAAAAGGACTCTACTTAGTGCGGCTTTTCAGACATCCTAGGACACTTAAACCTAGTGTTCTGATACCAAGTTTGTCACGCCTCGAGCTACCCCAAGACACGGACACGGGACATAGGACCATAAGTGATCCCAAGCTAACCCTGCTGGCATGATCATAAACATACTACAGATAATAAACTGATGCGGAAGCTAAATCATAAAGAGTCTGAAACGATGGGGAATACCCATATACTATATCTGAGATATATAAAAACTGATGAGTTTAATACAAGAAGATATTAACTCAACACTAAGCTGAATCTAACTATGTCTGAAATAAGCCAGATGGGAGTACCCATATACTATAACTGAGATAAATGAAAGCTGATGAGTTTAATACAAAGAAGATATTAACTCAACACTAAGCTGAATCTAACTATGTCTGAAATAAGCCTCTAAACTGACTAGAAATGTTGCGGAGAAATATTTCGATTTCGGGGCTGGAATTGATGGAACCTTGCTGCGTTCTTGAACTAGGGTTCTTGACCTCTTTTCTCCTCTTAGCGTCCTAATTCTTCTTAGTTTGATTAATGATTTAACTTGGGTAAGTTCTAGTTATGTTTCTAGGCTTAAACTGATTAAAACCTCATGATTTAGGGTCTAAACGACGTATCTTAGGGGTTAAACGAAATAGGAAAAGACCAAAAGACCCCTGACCTAATTGCTGTCGGAGTGACTGACGGATTGGACCTACGGTCTGTCACTCAATCTACGGTCCGTCGATTGGGTCCGTAGGTCGAGTCTGCCCGACATGGCTTCAGTAAAATGAGTATAACCTTTTACTCGAAGATCGGAATTTAGCAAACTCAGTGGCGTTGGAAAGATAATTCAATTATCTATCATATCATAGTTGATGGGACACCTAATTCATTTTGTGCTAAGAGTTATGACCATCTGAAGTTGACCCATCAATAATTTTCATCTAACTGGCTGCTAACCCTCATCTACGGTCAGACCTATGGACCGTGCATCGAATGATGGTCCATGCTGGTCGACCGTAGTTCATGTCAGAGGTTGGGTAAAGGAGATCTCGTTCCACGGTCACAGACCACGGACCCTGGTTTGATCTACGGACCGTTGGTCTATCCGTGAGTCGGGACTTAGCTAAGTTTTCTAAGCTGGTTTGGGGAAGGGGTGCAGTGGTGAACCACAGACCACCAGCACGGGCTGTGGTCTGACCTACAGTCCGTGGTTGGTGATCGTAAGTTGTACCTGCAACTTCTCAAAATCTGCATTTTTGGTCTGTTTCGGATACGGGGTGTTACAGAAGGAGAAGGGATTAATAGTTTAATTCCTATGTTGCAAGAGTTTGTAATATGAATCTTAGCTCTTTGAATTCAATGGAGTTGTGTTGAAATTCCGTGAGACATGTCATGGTTTTCTCCTTCCTTAAGTAAGAGGATTTCCACATTAAATCTTTGTGTTCTTATTTTAATCTTTTAATTTACATACTCTTTTATTGAGTCAAGAGACTTGATCCATTGACTAGTAGTGGACCCATGTATTTCATTAATATCGTTTACCTATTGGAAAATATTGAACGATAGGGTAGAGTTCACTGCACACAAAAAATAACTTGCTAAAGCATGTATTATTGCAAGTGTTTGACAAAAGCTTACCATCAAGAAGGGAAACAACCCTGGTATTTACATAAAGTATAAAAACAACACATAATGTTTATGTAAAAAATACTGTAAAATAATACCAATCTCTTGAAAATCTTTGCTGAATAGGATTCGATAGATAGTAGAATAAATATGCCACCTCAAGTAAAGTTGTTTTTTACTATCGTCTATGTAGGATTTGACCCCAAACAATTAGATTACTATATTTGACTGCGATCACTTGCACTAATTATAAGGTTTGATTAAAGTATGTCAAATTTTAGCATTATTAACAGGGAATAAGATTGTGAAAATTACTTTGCTTTACTTTATATCTATAATGACCCGGTCGGTTATTTTTTTATTTTCTCGTAGATATTACAATTTTTCCCTCCCGTAATTTACCCCGAGTCTCCTTTGTTTGAGTTTTATAAAGTTGGTCCTTGAACTTGGAGTTACAAGTTGAGAATTTGGTAAGTTTTGAGTTTTAAAAGCTAAGTTGTTAAGAAAGTGGTTTTCGGTGTCTTTTGGAGTTTCGAGTGTCGGAATAAAATTTCATCTATTCCATCGGTCCCAAAATGTGAAATATGATGCATGAGAGTTGTCGATTTTGGTTTCTGAATCTTTTTGATGATTTGAGGTCCTAATTGTGGAATTTTAGCCTTTGGGTTAACTTTGGTCAACATTTGGAGTTCGGATGCTCGGATCAAAATTTTGAGAGTTCCGTTGTATTCGGGGGATGATTTAAGGCCTAGCTAAGGTGTTGGTTGATTTTTGAGAGGTCCTCATCTTGTTTAGCCTTTTTAGGCGTGAGTTAGTTTTTTGTGGTTTTCACAGATGTTGGGTCAAGGAGACCTCAGATTCTATTTGATGGTTCCATTGAGACCATAAATTCAAGTATAATTGATTTGCATATGTGGTTTATGTGTATGGGGTTTTGAACAAATCAAATGGGTCCATTCGATGTTTTGATAGTTGGGTGATTTTCTGATGTCTGAGTTCTGGTGCACCTATGCTTTTGCGAGGCTTGGTTCACTTTTGTGAAGGGTATACCCCTATTGACCTTCGCATTTGTGAAGCAACCATCGCTTAAGCGAAGGCTTGATCACAGAAGCAAAGCCTGCAATTTTATTGGGGTTCGCTTAAGTGGTACCTGAGAGGGATTTTGCTGCAAATTTTGGGGTTTAGGCCCCATTTCACTATTTTTGAACTTGGGGAACCCTTGGTAGTGAGTTTTGGAAGGAATTTATATGCTAGATCAGTTGGTTAAGTGTTCTTGTTCCTTAACCTTCAATTTCCATTGGTTAATTATGAGTTTTAACATCAAATATGAGGTTTTGATTGGTGAATAATGAGGTTTTTCAAGAACCCAAGTTCTTAACTAAAATGGAGTTTGTGAACTGATATCAAATACTATTTGGAAATGATATTCCCGAATGAATTCGTAAAGCCTTGACTAATGTTTTCAAGTATTAAATTTTTTATTCAAACCTTGGTTTTTTGAACTAGGTATTGTGTTGATTAACCCACCTTTCAAGGGAATTGTTGTGGGTGTTGTTATTTCTGGAATGTGATTGTGAATACTTGCTTTGTTTATAGATTTTTTGGCTTTGGAAATGACTCGGAAAGGAAAGACTCAACTATTGGAGTGATTGTTGATTGATTTAAGGCAAATGACTTCCTAAACCTTGTATTCTAGTTTAATTCATATGCTTCCTTAGTTGATTGTGTGTCGGGAGTAATGGGGATGAGGTGAAGGGTTTAAATTGGCCATTTGTTATATCTAAATGAATAAAAAATTGATGAAATGAAAAAGTCTATATGATGAACATGATGATGTTAATTGTCTTATTGTCCCTGTTGATTGATTGATGAAATGCTTGAAGGCATAATTCTAGACTTGAATTGTATGAATTGTTTTCTCTTCCATGGGGTGTGATATTGCTTGTGTGCATAGACTGTGAACACTGTGACGAGGCATGTGCTAATGTTATAAAGCCGATGGGAAATGATTCCGGCTAGTGATGTGAATATAAGGCCGATGGGAAATGGTTCTGGCTAGTGATGTGATATAAAGCCGATGGGAAATAGTTCCGGCTTGTGAGATGATATAAAGCCTATGAAAATGGTTGCGGCTAGTGATGTGATATAAAACCGATGGAATATGGTTTTTACTGGTGATGTGATATAAAGCCGATGGGAAATAGTTCTGGCTAGTGATATTGTGCCGATGGGAAATGATTTCGGCAAGAGATTCATCATTGGTACTTGATGTATTTGATGCTTATGCGTGAGTTACTTGGTGATTGTGATTGATGCACTTGTTATGTGTAACTAAAATACTTGACAATGGGATTGCCTTATTTGATTTGATTGATTGTTAAATTGTGAAGATTACACTGTGAA
Source organism: Solanum tuberosum (assembly GCF_000226075.1). Lineage (NCBI taxonomy): Eukaryota > Viridiplantae > Streptophyta > Magnoliopsida > Solanales > Solanaceae > Solanum > Solanum tuberosum. The sequence continues at coordinate 186,059 of NW_006239453.1, forward strand.
TATTGGGCTTTGTGAGCCATTGTATTTTAGAATTGCTATGTTTGGTTGATTTCTATGTAGGTTGTAGTTTAATGAGGTTCTATTGGAGCATAAGTGGTATTCGATTTCTAGCTAGTTGCTTTGTTTAGTAGGTCACTTGTTGGGTACCATGTTGTTGGGACTCACCCCTTGCTTCTACACATGTGTAGGTTCCGAGTCCGGACCCGTGTGTTCTTCTTCTTCTTCTCCTGACAGTAAAGGCTCATTGAAAGATCTGAAAGGTAGCTACTTGTCATCCTGGCGGGCCCTATTTCTCTTTTTCTTTTTTATCTTTGTTCTACTTGAGAAACAAAAACTGAGACTTGTATTTATCTTTAAATTATGTATTTTCATTAGTGGCTTGTACATGTGACAACTAGGTTTTGGGATGTTGCTTAGAATGAATAAGTTTTGCGTCTTTGTCTTGTTCTTGCTTTACTGTTTTCCACATTTTCTTTCTTTTTGTTGGGTTGAGGGTGACTTGTCTTTGTGGGAATAGAGAAGTGTCCTCACGTCCATTTCTGGGTCGTGATAGAATAATTATCCTATCCCATTAATATTTGTTCAATGAGAATATCTTTTTAGTGCAAGTGTCATTTTTCCCTTGAGGATAGATACTGCCACATTCAAATTCAAACAAGGTGTGTATGTTATCATGTAGGCTGAAGGACTATTGGTGTAATACATATGTGCAATAACCTTGGGGGTCATTGGAATTAGTTCTTATCATTGTGTGAATTGTCATACAAAAAAATTTATCACTCTAGTATTGATATAGCACCATTTGAGGCACTTTAGGGAAGAAGGTGTAGAACGCCTATAGGGTTATTTTAGACTGATGATGTGAAGCCCTTAGGGGTTGGCTTTGTGAAGGAAGCATACTTAATGAAACTTCCCCGCAAGTGTGGATCCAAGCCTTGATCACAATCGTGGAGCTATAGGAACTTGCGACTCACAACTTAAAAACGACGAATTGTTTGTATATAGAAGATTTGCGGATCTCTAGTGAAGAGCAGAACCATACTAAGTACATTTATTAAAATCGACTAATTGACCTAAGATAGTTCATTAGTGAACAAGAACAATCAAGCCTAAATGGCCCAAAAGTGACCATTCATGTATAGAACGACAAGACCCCACGATGGGGTTTCCTAATTTGAGACTTCCATTTCTACTTTGTCTTAACACTAGCGCTGCTTGGAAGATGTTTATCCTTGTGACTCCCAATAGTGGTCTTCTCCTTCTCCTTCTATGAGTGATTAACATTCTTCATAGGCGAGCTTCTCCAATCGCATCCACGAGCAGTTTGTAAAGGTTTGTGCCTTTTATCGCTGATCCTTTATGTTGTTTTAATCTTAGTTGATGTGTCCATTTTTTTTGAAGGTGTACTACCCGGTTCGAATGTATGAGTTCATGAAGAACTTTTGGGAGAGAGCGAACCTTGTATTCTAATTTCGAGAATCTCTGTAAGTAGCCTTCTTTCCTCCTACCTTGTGATGGTATTTGATTTCTAACAACCTGCTTTTCCTTAGTTGAAGACAAATAGGAGATGGCCTGCTCATGCACTTCATTTTCATGACCGCTTAGTTGGATGCAAGTTAAGATTGCAGATCTGATTCCTTAGTTCTTGTTTTTTGCTGGTATATGTATCTTTTTTTGCGGACTCTCTTAGCTTAGATTAGCTAGTTCATACACAACCCTTTTGCTCCAAACGTAGCTCCAATCTGATCTGTATATATAGTTGTGGAACTCAGTAGCTTCAAATTTGTACCTAAGCATGTCAGTCGTTGTTATTGCTGTAAATCTTCCTTGTTTTAACTTTGATTGAAGGAATCTGTTATTTGTCTCTATTATGAATTCTCCTTCCCATGCTTAGTAGTTGATTATAGTTTTGAAATTGTTGCTTTCCCACTGTGTTTATAGCTTAATTAGCAATGTAATCTGCTAGCTGATTAGCTCTCCTTATAATATGCTTGATTGTAACATTCATTTGGGACATAATCTCTTGAATGTTTTCTACACTTTCCACTAATTCCCAAGGAATCCTCCAATTTCTGACCAATAGGTGTTTCAAAATAAGGTGTTTCCAGACTCACTTGTTGGTAACCTTGGCTTAAACGAAGCATGAACGCCTTCCAGATGGCCATTGATTCTGCATCTATGTTGGTGGTCCTATGCCTTGTGCTTCTGCATAGAGTAGCTCTCATGTGTTGTTTCTGATGCAGAAACCATATGAACTTTGACCTAGGTTTCCTTTGCTCGCACCATCAGTATTATATTTAATCAGACCCTCCTCAGGCAGCTTCCTCTTCACTAGGTGGTAGTATAGTGCATGCTTATAGTTCTGTAAATGATCTACCATTCCTTTCCACTGATATGGAACCTTCTTAATCCATGGGAATTTTACTCTTATTAGCTGATGAATTATCATTTGACATTGATGATTCATCCAAGTAAAAGAGTATTCCTTCCCATGTCTTTTTACATTTCTCCTTTTCAAAAGTTCCCATATTAAAACAGTTGGGACTACCGTTAGAACATGATCTAGATTGTTATTTGCTTTATGTTCCCACTATTTAATTATGAGTTGTTCAAGTTGTAGTCCTTCAATCTTTATACCTGCACAAGAAGCAAACTGCTTCCATAAATTTTGGGCTATGTAGGCCGTTAGAAACAAATGTGTCATTGTTTTCATATTCCCTTGTTCACAATAATAGCATTTGGATACCAGTTGTATCCTCATTCTTTTAAGGTTGTCATCAGTTGCAATCCTTCTTCTCCATAATCTCCATTGGAAGAAAGCTATCTTAAAAGACATGCCTTTGATCCAAATGTTCTTCATACAGTCAATCGCTTCGTTTTTTCTCCTAAGATTGTTGAAAGTTGAGCTCACTGTAAAACTTCCCCTTGTGTTTCTAATCACCAAGCCTTATTAATCTGTTCTTCATTCATGTTGGGCTTAATGGTGTTCGTGATATGCACCACCATTTGTTCTGATATGAACGAAAGCAGTTTTCGACATCCCATGAGCCATTTATGATAAAAGCCTTTACTTCCAGATCTTTCTCTCTGACTGCCTCATCTCCCATGAAATACAAGGACCCTTGCTTGGTCCAGTTGTCAAACCAAAAGCTAGAGTTTTCAGCTTTGATTGTCCACCATATATCTTGTTCTACCTCTTCTTTAATAGTGATTAGTTTTATCCAAACATGTGATGCCCCACTGTTCCTGACTATTACATGGTGTAGCGTCTTACAATACTTAATTTAAAACAAAAATTATATTTCAACAAAACTAACTTTAAAACTATTTAAATTAGTTTGATGATGTTCTAAGGGTGATATCAATAGTTGAACTGAGTGACTTCTAAGTCGAATAAAAATAGCCGAGTGATTTTTGAGTTATAAAACAAAGTTGAGTGACTTTATAAGTGAGCTACTAGAAGTTGGGTGACTTTTGTTTATAAAAAAAAGTTGAGTGACTTTTTAAGTGAATTATTCTAAATTGTGTGACTTTTATATTATAAAACAAAGTTGAGTGACTTTCTAAGTGGACTATTAAAGTTGAACGACTGAGATATCAAATCATCATTTTAATCAACTATTTTTCATTATTATATTATATTAATATATTATTATACTTAGTGCCCATTTGGTCATCCAATATGAAATTATAATTTGAAATCATGATATAAATTATGAGATGTAGTTGAAGTTTTATTTGGAAATGCAATTTGGACATTTTATGTTGTATGTTTTTTCATAAACATAAAATTCTCATAAGTTTTAAAAGTATTAAGATTATCTGAATTCTTTTTACAATCTTACCAAATAAACAAAAGTTTATAAAATCGCATAATATACTATCACAAAGCTATTCTAAAAAATTACAACATTTATTGATCAAACATTATTTAATAAAAAAATAAAATTAAACATAAGTTGTAGTTTTTGGTCTTTAATATATTCCTCCCACATACTATGGACAATCTTCTCATGTTGAACTAACATTTCTCGATTATATAACTGAGAAGACAAACCAACATTGTTACTTTGAGTCATTTGGTTGGTAAGTAAAGTTGATCAAATTTAATGAATATAAATGGTAGAGTAGGAATTGATATGAATTATTAATAAATGGTAGAGTAGGAATTGATATAAATGGTTTAAAAGTAATGATATGAATTATAAATTTTATTTATATATGAAAGAAATTGTTAGTAGATATAAATGCGGGATTGTTTTTATAAAATATAAATTTATTTTTAGGTCAACTTTAAATTTGAAAAATCTCATATCATGATTTAAAAATTTCCAAATCAACGTGAAATCACATGTCTAAACGCTGCGATATGAAATCGCATATCCAAACGCCTCCTTAAAGGGAAAGCCCCTAGCTAAACTATTGAAAGAAAAAAAAAACCTATTAAAGTTGAGTGACTGTAATACCCTTTCTAAAACAAAATAAATTATTTCTTCACAACCCTTATAAATTAAATTAATCATTAATAGTAATAATGTTAAAAAGCGTAACGGAAATTTTTTCACATGCCACATTAAAAGTATATATACATTATATTATAAGTAATTAATAAATATTATAGCACATTCATGGTATGAATACGAAAGGGAAAAATCATTCATATCATTCATACAATACATTCATTGTATCAATACAAAAAGGGAAAAAGGCACATTCATGATTATTCAATTGAGGTCTTCCATCTTCCAATTAATGTATAAATGAAATGTATTTTTTTTTCTTTTGGGGAATATTTTTTAATCCCTTTTGACGAATTAATATATAATGTGTTTGTTACCTCAAAAGTTACATAGAATTTTTGAGAATTTCAAACAAGTAATATTAAGAAGTTTCGAAAGGTTTCCGAAGTGATTTTATTATTTTTAAGCTATATGTAGCTCATTTAATAGATTTTTCCGCAACAAGACTTTTACAACTAGTTTTTTACATTTCTTGTATATTTTTTTTGTCCCTCTGGGCTCCATCTAATAGCTTGTCATAAATCATTAATGGTAGACCAAATTGTAACAAAACCATGCATATGAAGTTAAGATTAGTTGAAATTAAATGTTTCAAGATAAAGAAATAGTTCAAATCTCGTGGATCAATTTAATATAAATAATTCTTTCATAGATACTCTTCTTTTTTTAAAATTCATAAATCGGGTCTTTAAAAATATTTGTTCAGAATCAAAGATATGAACCAAACCCGGCCCATCTCAATAATAGAAAGAAATATAAACAATAAAAGGAAAGTCTACTAGGTTTCTGAAGGGTTTCTTGATTGATTTTTCCTCCTCTAATCCCTTTTTGTCATCGCCGCCACACTGACCTACTCCTATGGCAGGTGAGGTGTACTTGAGGTGAAGAGATCTAGGCTATGGTTGATCAGAGCTAGGTTCAGACAACATCACTAAGAGTCTCCAATTTCTTCTGATCTCAAGTAGGGAGACCTTATTCTTTTGTATTCAATTCTTGTGTGGATTACTTTATCTTTTTAATGCTTTAGTTTGTGGGATTTGATCCTGATGTGTATAATCTTGTTCCAATACTAATGAAGCTACCAACTTTATCTTCTTTTTCTCAAATATATCATAATCGTCTTCAAGTACATCTCCTAAGATTTTAGTTAATTTACCATTTATCAAGTCTTTTATTTGATGGCTAATCTCATACTGAAATTAATATTGCCATCTTAAGGTTAGACTGCTAGAATGTATGCGTCCACTAGTGATCAGTGGACTAGGTCCTTTGATAGAGTAATAGTGTGGAAACTGAATAACTCATGTTAAATCAAGCACAAGAGTTTTACGTGGAAATCTCCTTGCTCAAGGGAGTAAAACCACGACCTGTCACACAGGATTTTCAACTGCTTTCACTAATCTCAAGCAAAAGTGAATCTAGATTCCAACTACAACAATGAGACTAAACTCTTAATCTCACACTAAGTAATACCTCTATTACTTACTGAGCAAAAGCAATGCATCCATTCCCCACTATATTAACTACCACAAATTAATATAGACTTCAACACCTAAGACACACAATTAACTCTAAGTGCGTTCTTAAAACAATACACACAAAGGTTTTGAAACGTTTCTTTATGAATGTGAAACGAATCCTTCAAGTTTAGCACAATACAAGCATTCAACAACACCAGCAGATAGAGATTGCTCTTCTTTGTTCTATCACGTCTCTTGTTGTATGAGTTCTTTTATGCTTGAGTACTTGAGAAGAAATTTGCTCTTGCTTTGAATGAATGAATGTAAAGTAGTTTGTTACTTTGAATATATCAATCAACAAGTAGAGTTATTGACTATTGAACAAACAACCTCGCCCGCTCCAATTGGTGAAGTACACTAACCTGCTCACCAACCAGCTGACACGACAGCTTTATAGTTGTACATCCTTTTGAACCTGGACGAGAACACTCTGCTAGGGACCTGATCTCTTAATTTGTGAGGATCATCAAAACACCTATAATACAACATTTCCCCCTTTTTGTTGATGAAAAACAAACATCTTTCTGACATTGAGTGTATTCATTCATTCCCCTGTCACCATGTCAACTTGTTACTAAAAGCCATTCATTCCCCTGTCATCATGACCACCTATTACATTCAACAACATGTACAAACGAAATCCCACTTTTGACATCATTGAAAAGGTAAGCAGTAAACATACACAAGAGAAATGAAAATTAGTAAGGAATTCAGAGCCATAGGCAGCACAATATTTGAGCAAACAGGGAAAGTGGAGAAGACAAAGACAAAAAGAACAGGGCGATTTCATTTTGGATCAGTGTATCACAAAACTAGCTATTGAGTATCACAAAAACAACTATATTGCTATTACAACTTTGTCAGGAAGTAAAAACAAGAAGAAAAGAGGACATACACTTTAGGACGGAGGGGGGTGAGGAGAAAAGGACTGTAACAAGATGTTCAATCGAGAATTAGCATCAGTGTGCGCCTGAAGAAGCTGCTCGGTGAGGGACTTGACCTCCTTACTCAGTGAGGCATTTGATTCTACCAGTCAAGCATTGTCAGCCTTTAACCTGTCGATTTCCACCTTAGCCACAATGTTGGTACCAGGTCCTTGAGATTTTTCCTGTTGAAGTAGGTCCTGGAGTCGAGAAATCTTTACATCCTTAGCCTCTAAAAGAGTAGTGAAATCGTCCATTTCACGTTTAAGAGTTTCCTGCTTTTCAAGGAGTTCAAAATCCTAAGACCACCTTTCCCTCCACACATTCACACTCAATAAGTGTGGCTATAGATAAATTCTGCTTGATAGTACCTGCTACCCCTCTACTAAGGGGTACCTCAAAATGATCAAAAACCAAGTTCAGAAGTTACCCATAAGCTATGCCATGCTTTGCATTCCTCAATGTCATTATCCGATGCATGTGTTCAAGCATGATTCTGGGAAGATTTATTGCTTCAAGCTCATCCAATTGTTCCATGAGGAAAAGGTCTGTCGAAGAGGCCACTATTCGCTTTTTAGTTCTAGGTAGGAGTACCTTATTGACAAACTCAAAGAATAATTGATGCTCCCCCTTGAGAAATTTCTTTGGAAGCCCAGCACACTTCATGTTACCATATTGCATAGCCCGTTGGACATACTTAGTAGAAGGCTTGCATCCTTCAACAGATCGGATCCCTTTCCAGAGTTCACCCAAGATTATGCCGAAAATTTCTTCACTTAAAGTGATATCTATTGCACGAACAACTGTATTGATTCCTGAAACGACCCCAAAAATGCCCGAAAATGTGCTTCGGAAACACCTATAATTGTAATTTCCACATATCTCAAAATCCGTTTCGTTTTTGAAAATCCGACTTCATATTCTTGTTTAGGGGGTCAAATTGAGTGGGAAATGGGTCTAACCCAAATTTTAGAGCAACCGTATCAAAATCCAAAATTTCCAAGTGAAGCCTTTTCGAGGGTCTACTTTGGAGGGTCATATCTCCTAGCAAACAAATTATTTGGGTGGTCAATAATATATCCATGGAAAGCCCTTTGAGTTAGCTACCTAACGCACTTCGTTTCACCTCATTCGGAGTTAGGACGAAGAAGTTATGCCCATTTCCGTAAAGTCTGTCCGGCAGAGAATGCAATTTCCAGTGACCGAAATTACTGTTCACCCGCCCCTTTTTTTTTTCTAAGTGTTGGACGATTTTTTCCAAAGGGCATATGTTATTTCCTATATACTATTAGTTCAATTGTCATCTCTAAAACATTTCCCAAAACATCTCTCCCATACTTAGACACATTTTCTCTCAAGTTCTCTCAAGAACCCTAATCCAAAACCTTCCTCAAGATTGAAGAGACTCTTGCTCCAAGTTCCAAGCTTCCATTGAAGACACTCTCAAGACCTTCATAAGAACTCAAGGTATGTGGTGTTGAACTCATGGGTCCTTCCACCCATAGTGCCTAGACTCTATTCTACTCACTAATTCATGGTTTAAGTTAAGATTCATAAATTAGTCTTGTTCTTTGTAATAATTTCCTGCACATTGAATTTTAAACATGAAAAGTGATTGTTTTGAGCATGTTGTGACCCTAGAACTTGAACCTAAATTTGGAATGGATGTGGAGATTTTCATGTGGTATTGTGGGTGTTAAAAAGGTGTTGTTGTAGGTTGTTCACTGGTTTGGCTGCATAATTACTACCCTATTTTCCATGCTCTTTGATTCCATTACATGCCTTCAAGGTGTTTGACAAAATGTCCAACTATGGAGAATTGATGAATCGATGCTTTAAAGCTTGAGTTATGAGATGTATGGAAATCCAGAGATGTGTTGATGACAAACTAAGCTTGTGTATATGTTCATTCCATACGTGAGATTGCATTAGAGCCTAATGGGAATTTCCTATATAAAGTGTTGCATGACCATGCCCGGTCCGGGGGAAAAGAACCGGACAACCATGTGAGAGGTTTATATCTCACCACCTAGGATGCTTGGGGTGTGACCAACATCAACCATGTGAGAGGTTTATATCTCACCACCTAGGATGCTTGGGGTGTGACCAACATCAACCATGTGAGAGGTTTATATCTCACCACCTAGGATGCTTGGGGTGTGACCAACATCAACCATGTGAGAGGTTTATATCTCACCACCTAGGATGCTTGGGGTGTGACCAACATCAACCATGTGAGAGGTTTATATCTCACCACCTAGGATGCTTGGGGTGTGACCAACATCAACCATGTGAGAGGTTTATATCTCACCACCTAGGATGCTTGGGGTGTGACCAACATCAACCATGTGAGAGGTTTATATCTCACCACCTAGGATGCTTGGGGTGTGACCAACATCAACCATGTGAGAGGTTTATATCTCACCACCTAGGATGCTTGGGGTGTGACCAACATCAACCATGTGAGAGGTTTATATCTCACCACCTAGGATGCTTGGGGTGTGACCAACATCAACCATGTGAGAGGTTTATATCTCACCACCTAGGATGCTTGGGGTGTGACCAACATCAACCATGTGAGGGGTTTATACCTTGCCACCAGGGTGTCCGGGTGTGAACGGCATCCCCCATCCTAAGTTGGGGTTATAGATTGGTTGGATCATGCATACACATATGATATCTACTATTAGTATAGAGTTACTTAAACATGTTTTGACTTCACTTTGATCATGCATCCTCATATTGTTATTCATAATGCCTATGAAACTATTTCTTGTATTTCGATTGTGTCCTTGTCTATTGTTGTGTTGCACCCCGCATACTTAGTACATTCCAAGTACTAACGCATATTTTGCCTACATGATGTCACCATGTAGGGACCGGAGCTACTCTTGATCCTTCTCTCCATTCACGTGGCTAGTACGACGCTTATCCGAGTTTGTTGGTGAGTCCTCAATGATTCGAGGGCTATGTTATGTTTCCTACTCCTATGTTTTGAGACTTTAGCTTGCAATTGTATTTTGACTATGAGGGGAGCCGGTAGAATGTCATGGCCCCGTCCTATCTATGTATGTAGAGGTGTGCGTTGGACAAGTATTTTGTAAATGAGCTTGACTCTTGTTCTATGATGTCATTTTGAAATGGTTTGCCCTTAGTCCCTATTTCCCGTTAATTAATGTTGAATGTACTTCCGCGACCGATGAAGTGTGATGACAAGTTTGAGAGGCTTGTTTGGGGTTCCTTCGGGTTCCTCATTCGCCATGTCACGTCTAGGCCCTAGGCTTGGGTCGTGACAAGCATCATGGGAAATGTCTAGCCGGTACTAGTGGGTGCTATGGGTATGGCAAAACTGATCATCAAGTGAGAAATTGTCCTACTCTTACGACTAGAGGAAGGGAGGCCAAACAAGCTCCTTATGATAGCTCGGATCCTAATGCTTCAAAGAAGAACCGTTTCTATGTGCTTCAAACTAACAAGGACAAATGAGCTAATCCGGATGAAGGTACCGATATGTTATATTTCCTTTTGTGGTGATGACATCCTTATGTTGTTTCATGATAGCCTTAGTTGGGTTTTCTCCTAAGTGGGGGATGGTCTGTAAATAGTAAGGTTGTTGAGAGTGTTGATATCCTTATCTCTTTTCCTTCTATTCTTATCCAAGCTTGTGACCAAGAGTTCCTTGTTACTTGTTTCATGTTTTGGAGTCATGTGTGATATTGAGTGTCTATGGTCTGCCTATGTTATGCATGTTCTAGTTGAATTCTTGTTTAAATGAGAAAAATGAGTTTTCAAATTGTGTTCCTCATGTTAATGTGCATCTATGATGAGTTGCCTAAATGTTTCATGAGTTGACTTGTTGAGCGTGCCTAAATGTGCTTTTATGAGAAAATTTCATAGTGTGCCTATTAATGTTGTAATGAAAATGATGTGATTTGGAGAAGGAAGTTCCTCCAATGAAATGAAAAATCAGATGTTTTGATGCATAATGAGTTTGTAGATGTAGTTCCTACTTTCTTGTTGTGTTATGAGCCTATTGATGTGGAGTTGATGTTTCCTCCTAGTTGTGTGCATTTATATTGATGTTATATGCATGTTTGTAGGTTGCTAGTCTTGAGTCGTTACCCCTTTATGTGTTTTAACTGTCATTCGAGGACGATAGTTCCTAAGTGGGGATAATATAACGACCCTAAAAACGAACTAGTGAAAC
>NW_006239453.1:197453-224431 GCF_000226075.1 Solanum tuberosum
TTCTATGATGTCATTTTGAAATGGTTTGCCCATAGTCCCTATTTCCCGTTAATTAATGTTAAATGTACTTCCGCGACCTATGAAGTGTGATGACAAGTTTGAGAGGCTTGTTTGGGGTTCCTTCGGGTTCCTCATTCGCCATGTCACGTCTAGGCCCTAGGCTTGGGTCGTGACAATTCCACCATCTTCAAGAAGATTCATATTGTAGTAACACACACGTACCTAAGGCTCATGTAGAAATGGCACAGGACATTCGAACATATGTTCCCAGTGTTGCCATGCCACAAAATCAAACAGTGCAAACATTCCAGGTTCAGTCAAAATCTCAGGATCAAACGCCCTACCATTTAGTACCTTCTGTTTTTTAAGCTCTGCAATTCTTTCTTCCTTGGTTAATACCTTTTCTTCCTCTTGTTTTTGCAAATAGACTAGGTCCCATAACAGGCTCAGTCTTAGAAGCAACCTTTGTTTTTACACGGGCCTTCTTGGCTGGTGATTTCTTGTTTGCTCTTGTGATTCTTAGAGCTTTTTCACGTTGTTCCTCCACTTCCTTTTGACTTTTGGCTACTGCTCTCACGATTTCCTCAGACTTAGTTTCATTGGACCCTGCATCTTAGGACAACACTACAGGGTTCACAATAGGCATATTATCAGCTTTTCTTTCCCTACAATTTCGAATTATTTGAGCCTTATTTGCAATCATGACATTACTCATCAACTATTGTGTGGTTCCCCTTGTGACATACTTCCGATCAGCCTTTTTGAAGAAGATTCCACCAACTTCCCTTTCCCTTTACTTTTATTTTTTGCGCTTAGATTCAATAGGTCATTCAAAACTTTTGGCTTTAATATCAAGACCACTCCTTTTAATGTTAGCAGTGGCTGCTTCAGAGTATGTGCTCATCTAACTCCTTTCCTCGTCCAAGAGAAAGGAATATCCTCATCGTTTTTCACATATTCCCTTTGACTAGCATTAATAGGTGCAGCAATATCATAGGTTTGATGAAACACGGTCTTAAATCTGTTTAGGATCGGATCCGGTGACTTACATTCATCCTTAGAGAAAGATAGCTGAATAACTCCTTTTAAAGACGCCAAACTCTGCACAAGCCACTCCTCTGATGTGGCTAAAATGTTAGATTTCGTTACTTTTCCTTCAGGTAGGTCCCCATCAAACAACTATTCAGACATCATTGAGGACACTGGGCATGGTTGAGAAGTAACATCAAGCTCTTAAGGAGGCACACCGCTAGTAGTCTTAACCATGGACTATGCTTCAGAATTTAGGGAATTTTTACTCGATGAAACTAGAGTGGGAGAACAAAGGAGACCTTCAACAGGATTGACTGAGGACTGATCCACGACTTTAGTCTGTGGCATAATAGATTCACCGGTTTCTCCCATTCCACACATGGGAGTAGAGGAAGAGGGCTCCGTAGGAGGAGTTGAGAACCGGAAGGGATTAGGGTTTACCATTTCTAGAGAGAGAGGAGTTCTTAAAGGAGACGAGGGATTCAACATCTTCTAAGAATGAATAGAAGAATTTTTTTTGAGTTTAAGAGAGAGGTTAGGTTTCTTAGACATAAGAAATATTGGAAATAAAAAGCCTATTTATCATTGGTATCGTGTCCCGGAATAAAGGCGACACTTAATTTTCAAATTGAAAAGACGTCTGTAACTGACATAGGAAACAGAGCAATGACGCGTGGCAATGAATATAGTAGAGTGATACTGACCTTGCAAAAGGAAATGGTCCCTTGCCATAGAAAGCCCTAACCAACATGACTGAATCTTCTCTTTAGCTAGACTGTCATGAGTGTATACCTGAGTGAGGAACAAGTGGTGATTTCATAAACAGTAAGCAATAACACAAGTGTAGATATCTTCCCTCCTTAGCTTAGTCAATGCGGAGGTTGCTTACAAATTTGCTGAGGAATTAGTGTAGCTTTTGCATTCCCAAACTCAATCTGTTCTTGACAAAATGTTCCTTGCTTAGTCTTTTGGTAAAGATATAAGCTATTTGGTCCTCCATTTTGCAGAATCTTATCACCAGATTCCCTATATCAACATTGTCTCGAAGGAATGATGTCTCACATCAATGTTCTTGGGTCTCTTATGTTAGACTGGATTTTTTTCCATGTTCATTGCGCTTGTGTTGTCACACATAAGAGGAAATGTGTCACTGATAACACAAAAATCTTCAAGCTGCTGTTTCATTCACAAGAGTTGAGCACAACACGAAGCAACAACTACATACTCAACTTCAGCTGTAGAAAAAGCTACTGAGTTTTGGTTATTTGTTTCCCATGAAATCAGTGATGACCCTAGAAAATGGGACATTTCTGAGGTGCTTTTCTTGTCAATTAGAAAACCTGCATAATCAACATTAGCATATCAAACTAAGTCAAAAGAATCCCCTGAAGGATAAAATAGGATCAGGTCCTAAGAACCCTTTAAATATCTTAGATTTTTTTTTGCTACCTTCAAGTGTGATTCGTTTGGAGCTGCTTGACATCTAGAACATATCCCCCACACTAAAGACAATATATGGCCTGCTTACAGTAAGATATATGAGAGATCCAATGATTCCTCTATACATTATTTCATTTACGACAATGCCTGTCTCATCACTGCCAAGTTTGGTACTCGTGCTCATGGGTGTATCAATTATCTTGGCCTGCTGCATATTGAACCTTTTGAGCAGCTCTTTGATATATTTTTCTTGACAAATAGAAGGGTCCTGAAGAAACTGTCTGATCTCCAAACCTAGGAAGAAGGTGAGTTCCCCATCATACTCATCTCAAATTCACTTCCCATCAGTGCTGCAAACTCTTCTGAATGAGGATTTTAAGTAGATGTGAATATTATGTCATCCACATATACTTGTGCTATAAGAAGCTCCTTTCCTCTTGACTTCAAGAATAAAGTGTTCTCAATTTTTCCTTTTTTGAAACAATTTTCAAGAAGAAGTTTTGACAGTCGTTTATACCAAGCTCTGGGAGCCTGCTTTAGGACATACAAGGCTTTGTCTAACTTCAACACATGATTTGGCAAGTAAAGATCTTCAAACCCTTGAGGGTGCTTAACATAGACTTCTTCTTCGGATATCCATTCAGAAAAACAGTTTTAACATCCATTTGAAACAGATTGAACCCTATATGGGTAGAAAAAGCAATTAGGATTCTCATTTATTCAATTTTTTCCATTGGGGAAAAAGTCTCATCATAATCAATTCCTTCTTCTTGATTGTATCCCTGCACCACTAGTAATGACTTATTCCTTGTGATAGTCCCATGTTTATCTGAGTTATTTCTGAACACCCATCTGGTCCCAACAATAGTTCTGTTGAAAGGTCTGTCACCAGGTGCCAGACTTTACTTCTTTCAAACTGATGAAGCTCCTCCTACATTGAGTTCACCAGTCAGCATCCTTTAGAGCTTCTTTGATGTTCTTGGGTTCAATAGTGGAGATGAAAGCAGAAAATGCAACTAGATTTCTCGTCTTTGATCTAGTATGCATTCCGGATTCCAATGGAGAAACAAGATTGTCCAAGGGATGAGAAAACTGATGTTTCCACCCTGATTTCTTCATAGTCTTTTCGTTGGGTTCAACAACTTGTTCCCCTTCTTTAGAACTCTCTTTGTTGGTTTCTTCTCTATTAGGAACATTTGAGACAATAGAAGGACCAAGTTCTTTTGTAGCGTCTGCATCAGTTTCTTCATTTGGAACCTTTTCCACCATAGAGTCTTGCACAAGACTATCTCTTTGCATTTGCATTAGTTTTTCAAGTTCAAGATCATCCCTGTCTCCAAAGATGTTCATTTCACTAGATTCATCGAAGATAACATGAACAGTTTCCTCTATGTACATAGTTCTCTTGTTGTAGACTCTGTATGCCTTGCTTGTTGAAGAGTACCCCACAAAGACTCATTCATCACTCTTTGGATCGAATTTTCCAAGATCATCCATCCTGTTGTTCAGCACAAAGCACTTCCAGCCAAATGCCTTCAGATAATTGAGTGATGGATTTCTTCCATTCAGCAGCTCATATGGAGTTTTCTTGAGTACTGGTTTGATGAGACATTTGTTTCTAATATAGCTAGATGTATTTGCTGCTTCTGTCCAAAAGTTCATTGCAAGACCTGAATCAATGAGCATGGTTCTAGCAATATCCACTAGGGTTCTATTCTTTCTCTCAACAACCCCATTTTGTTGAGGAGTTATCGGAGAAGAAAAGTTATGATGAATTCCATGGTCAGCGCAAAAACCTTTGATTTGGGAATTTTCAAACTCTGTACCATGGTTTGATCTGATCCCTACAATCTTGCAATTCAGCTTTATCTGGATCCTTTTCGCAAAAAAAATTACTAGTTGAGTTGTTTCATCCTTTGTTCGCATGAACATGTTCGAGGTGAACCTTGAAAAGTCGTCGACAACCACCAAAATGTATGTCTTCCAACCCCTGCTTTGAATTCTCACAGGCCTACACAAGTCCATGTGAAGAAGTTCTAGTGGCCTAGTTGTGCTGACACCTTTATTTTGCTTAAAAGAAGATCTTGTTTGCTTACCTCTTATGCATCACAAATTTTTTTCTCTACAAATTTCAGCTTGGGTAAGCCACGAACCAAGTCCCCTGAAACCAACTTATTCAACAGTGAGAAGCTTACATGTCCTAACCTTTTGTACCACAAATCAGCACTGTCACCCTGAGCACTCAGGCATGTGAGATTATCTTCCTTTATATAATCAAGGTCCGTAACATACACATTCTTAAGCATTTTAGTTGTAAGAATAACTTCTTTAGAAGTAAGATTAGTGATGAAGCATTTATTTGAAAAAAATCTCACTTCATTTCCTTTATCTCAAATCTGAGACACACTGAGAAGGTTGTATTTTAACCCATTCAAATAGTACACATTATCTATGGAGTGTTCCACAGATCTCCTAATATTCCCAATGCCAAGGATGAACCCTTTCTTGCCATTTCCAAATGACAAACCACTACCTTGGTGTGCTTCTAGAGAGAGGAAGTGATGAGTTTCTCTAGTCATATGCTTTGAGCTACCACTGTCCATGAACCAGCATTGACTGCTTCCTCCCTTCTGCAAAAAGAATCACTTGTTAGATTTAGGAACCCACATAAGATGGAGTTCCCACACACTATTGAGAGGCTTGATTAGAAACCTCCCCGTCCATGGTGGCAAAATGTTCTAACTGAAATGATATCTAGGACTAGGTGCTTTATTTTTCTTAGATTCAAAGAAACTTCCTTGATTTTCTTTGGTCTTTTTCGCGGTTTCACAGTTTCTTTTGAAGTGACTATTTCTGCCATAGTGAGTGCGTAGCAAGTTATTAGAGATAGACACATACTTGCTATTTTGACAACATAAACCCTTACCACTATTGAATTTCCGATTTTCCAAGTTATAAAGAATCAGTCCATTTCAAAGATTGATTTAGCTCTTTTTTAACTTGACTTAAGTCCCTTACTAGCTGTGAGTTTCTTTCTAGGGCGACAACTAGTTTGGACTCAGATATTTTTAGACTCTCCTCTATATCAAGATGAAAACTACTGAGCTTCCTTTTTACATTCTTAGAGGTTTCTAGTTCTTTCTTATGCTGACAACCCTCAGTTTCCAGAATACTCAGCCTAACATCCATTTCAGACATCTGAGAAATAAGGGCTGACTTTTCATCTTGATAATGATCCAGGTTTTCACTTAAGATTATTTTTTTATTTGTTAATTCATCAACAGAGTTGATTAACACAATAACAAGTTTTATAAACCTTTTAATTGACAGGGTGTCTATGTCACCCTTAAGGTCAAGAAGTGTTACATCGTCCTAGTCGTCTTCATCTTTAATCTTTGCCATCAATGAGAAGATGGAGTTGAATATGTCCTTATCATCTTTGACTGCCATCATAGAGACATCTTCATGGTGTTCTCCCTCTTCAGAGTCACTAGAGGCGTTTCCCCCATACTACAAAGGCCTTATTCACCACTTGATCAGTATTAGCCTTTCTCTTATCATGGCTAGGCACCTTGTCCTTTCTCCTTTCTTTGAAGTCTTGAAGTTCATGCTTATGTCTCTGACAATCGATCATAAAGTACCTTGGCTTTCTGCACTTATGACATAGGTCATTTGTTTTTGCTGTTGTGCTGGAGTTTCCCTTCTTTCGAAACCCTTCATGTTTTTTGACTATTTTTTGAAACCTTTAGTCAAATAAACCATCTCCTCTTCATCTTCGGAGGCATCATTTTGATATAACTTTAGTGCTACTGAATTCTCCTTCTTTCCTTCCCTCTTGGATGAATCTTGCAGTTTGTTTAACCAACAACTTCTTAGCTTTGTAAAATTTTTCCTATTTTCTTCCTGTTTTCTTCATCGTACTTTCTTCTAGACTTGGGGGGTCACTAGAGTTAGATGTCATTCCTTCACATCCTTGGTGGGGATGTAACGACCATCAAGTATTACATCCCACAACTAGTTATTTTCTGCCATGATGTAATCGTGCATTCTGGTCTTCCACCACCCGAAGTACTGGCCATTGAAATGAGGAGGACATGTGGTAGATTGACCTTCTTCCAAATTTAGTTGAGCCGCCATTCCTGTAGGATCTTTTTTCTTGGTGTTAACCAAATAGAGAGACTTTTCACTCTGATACAATTTGTTGGAATGTATGTGTCCACAAGTGATCACTAGACCAAGTCCGTTGACAGAGTAATAGTGTGGAAAATGAATAGCTCAAGTTAAATCAGGCACAAGAGTTTTACATGGAAATCTCCTAGCTCAAGGGAGTAAAACCACGACCTGTCACAAAGGATTTTCAAATTTTTTCACTAATCTCAAGCAAAAGTGAATACATATTTCAACTACAACAATGAGACTAAACTCTTAATCTCACACTAAGTAATCCCTCTATTACTTACTTAGCAAAAGCAATCCATCCATTGCCCAGTATATTAATTACTACGAATGAATATAGACTTAACACGTAAGACACAATTAACTCTAACTGTGTTCTTACAAAAATAAACACAAAGATTTTGAAACGTTTCTTTATGAATATGAAACAAATCCTACAAGTTTAGCACAATGCAAGCATTCAACATCACCAGTAGATAAAGATTACTCTTCTTTGGTCTATCAGGTTCTTTGTTGTATGAGTTCTTTTATGCTTTAGTTCTTGAGAAGAAATTTGCTCTTGCTTTGAATGAATGAATGTAAAGTTTTTTGTTACTTTGGATATATCAATCAACAAGGAGAGTTATTGACCAATGAACAAACAACCTCGTCTGATCCTATTGGTGAAGTATGTTCACCTGCTCACCAACTAGCTGACACGACAACTTTACAGTTATACATCCTTTTGAACCTGGACGAGAACACTTTACTATAATATCGATGATCGTAGACACTCATACCGTAGGTTAGTGTCGTTGGTCACGATCAACATCAGATGTGAATGAGCATTTTAAATATGATTACAAATTAATATTCCCAACTCTATTAATATAAAATTTAGGTAAAAAGTTTGATACAACCCTCAACATTACGAATTAGTATTGATATACCCCCTCATTAATAAAACAAGCCCACATATACTCTTACTTTACACAAATAAGTAGATATACCCTTTTCGACGGAAGTAACCAAAAAAATAATCTTGAATTCCTAGTAAAATAAAATCTATAGAAAAGAGTATTTGACCTATCTGACAAAGATCATGGGTATGTTTGATCTAGTATACAACGTAATTTTTGTTTTAAAAAAAAAAAGTGAGGACAAAGACTTATTGCCACAAACATCAAGTATTATTAAATGCCCCCAAATTGTCCAACGATGGAGGGAAAATAAATTTAAATTAAAGATATAATAGGAAAATTAGAGCTTTTGACATGATAATAAATAAGGAATAAAGTTGTAGAAATCTTTCTTGTATTGGCTGACTTGATATAGGAGTAGGGGCTAGTATGAATTTTGTGTTATCGATTTGGTTCTGT
This sequence comes from Solanum tuberosum, assembly GCF_000226075.1. Classification (NCBI taxonomy): domain Eukaryota; kingdom Viridiplantae; phylum Streptophyta; class Magnoliopsida; order Solanales; family Solanaceae; genus Solanum; species Solanum tuberosum. The sequence goes on from NW_006239453.1 coordinate 205,460, forward strand.
AGAACCTGTAAATAATACATATAATTTTTAATCATTTAAGAAGAAAAAATTTAAAAAAATTATTTTCTTTTGAATCTATTCCTTAATTTTGACTTATTGAAAAAAAAAAGTGTTTTATCAAATTTTATTAACTCTTTTGCTTTCTCAATTGTCAATACTAAAATGTTTTAACAATTTTCAATGATAAAGAAACAATAAAGTAAAAATATATTAAGGAAAACATAATAATTAATGAATAGTTTTCTTAAAATAATAATAAGAATTTCTGTATCTCCGAAAAACAAACATAAAAACCTAACCCAAAATTGCTCAAATGATTCATGCATCTCAAAGAACAAATTAAAAAATATTGAGTGAGTATCTTAGTTAAATGGAACCGTACCACAACTTGAGCAGCACTAATTATTGGCACATACAGAACTATTTCGCGACAAGTGTTAGTTTCAAGATTTGAGGAAGCCATGCATATATGGAGATGTAATGAAATAAAATTTAATCAAGACAAATCTCAAGAACGAGAGGTGAGAAGAATATGGCTTAAGGATTAAGTAGCGAGGTGTATATATAGATAATCAAAATTGGAAGAGACAAAATTTTATTAAATACAAATGAGGTGACAATTAATATAATCATTTATGTTGAATATGCTCTTTTGAAAATATAATAATTCTATTCTCCATATTTGGACTTTTTTTAAAATTGAAATCTAGTCAATTTCTTATTTATTGCTTTAGCATGTATATATTATGACAATTTATCATAATTTCTCTTTTTATGTGAACATTTCTAATAGGGTAAGATACACTTGTTGTCCATTTTTGAGATTATTAATAATCAAAATTTTAAAGTTGAACTTTAAGTATCTCACATTTGGTTACTTCACAACATTCACTTTAGATACACTATACCTTTTGGACTATTAAGTTCGTATGATTTATAGGTTAATATATACTATTTGAGTTGAATTTCACTTAAAGTAAAGTTATTAATTTTTTATATATATTTATGAAATTCGTAACGACATAGAACATATAATTTCAAATAAATTTTTTGATGCATGAAGAACGCAAAACACTTTATAAAATAAGCTCGTGTGGTGTCAAAGATAATATGGAAATATATCTTCTCCAAAGGGATTAGTACAATCAATGTTCAAATGATTCTTGGCTTAACACTATTAAGGAGAATTAATATATTAGATTGAGATGGTTATAAACCACAAGCGATTGACTCAAAATGTAAGCAACTAGAATTAATTATGAAAGAAATGAGTGTCGATCATCAATAATTTATCAATGAGAGGAGTTAAGTCATTATTGAAATTACTACCATAATCGAGCTTCTGAACCTGAAGGGTCTAGTCAAAGCTCGAGCTGGTAATGATCTTAATAAGAACTTAATGAACTTAAGGGCACTTGCAAGTCACTTGAGATACCCGGAGTTAGTCAAACTACCACCCTTTCTGAGGTTGTTCCTAGTGTAACTTTCTAGAGAAACAACAATATGGTTGTAACACCTCACAACTCTACTCTTAGAATGTCACCACCCGAAGTCGGGCCATGATGGCATCCAATACAATCCATCGACTGGACAAGCCTAAACATAAGACACAAAATGGGGAAGACATAATCTAAGTAGAACATATGCAATACAAGCGGAATGACATGAATAAAGTATATAGAAAGAAGGGCCATACCATATATTTATATATGCAGTACAATACAAAATATATAAAATAGGACCAAAAGTCACCAAAAGACAAACTAACACAAGATACCAATCCCAGGGACTTGGTGTCACCTATAAAGGAGCTACTATGGATAGAACGTCACATATATATATAGAGAATTAACTAATCCAAACTACAAAATGAAAGTCACTACAAAAGGAGGACAACAAAAAGTATCTCAAGATATTTATGGGTCGCCCGAAATGATGCTTCGAGTTGATCAACAACGTAAAGCAAAAGTAAATTATAGCCCAACCAAGCTATTTGGCTGCCCAGAATCATACTTCAAGCAATTTGGAATATGAGCAGCTAAAACGTGCGAAAAATCAAATAAAGGGCTTTTTACCACTTTTATTCCACACAAGTCTTAAGGACTTCCAACTTATTAAGAATAACATCTTTTTTGACAACAAAGTTATTCCTTTCTTATAATTTATGCAAATAGAAACTCCACAGAAGCAAAATCACAATCAAGTCATGGCATACACACAAAATCGAGAAGAATACCTGTCACATCACAAGAGTACTAAACTGGGACTCCTGCTAATTCAGGCACACAACCCTAGGCCAAATTTCAATAACAATCAATGAAGAAGCACAACTCACGGATATACCTACCATCAGTCAAACCAACCCAAAACAATCAAACACCACGCTACCCTATGTTTGATGCCACCTAGGACCAAGGTCTTAGGATACTACTCATACAAGGATCTCCTAAACTAAAGCATCTCCGACTAGACTTAAGCTAAACCAACTAACTTATGTCCATAACTACCCAAGGATCAATAAAGCTCACCAACCTACCGGCTAAATCTAAATAATGCGATACTACCCAATTATACTCAACCTAAATAAGCCAAGTCTAAGAGAAAGGAAGCCATAACCTACATCAAGGCCGAAAACCATAAATAAACTATGACTCTGATGCTTTTCCCTTCCTAAGAGCCTAACATTGCTACCAAGATATCAAGAAAACAATGAGCAAGTTAATATGAGTCCAACGATACCCATATCAATAACTCGAAAAAATAGCCCAGGAATTGGGCCTTAAACAGCCCATGAATCGACACAACCGAAATAGGAAAGGAAAACCATCATATTGTCCTCATTGGGATAATGATCAGAACCCCAAAAAATTGGCGCAAACGGGACTCAATTAAGACCTTAAATGGCCAGAATACAATACTTTCAAGTTAAGAATTTAAGGAATTTGATGTCAAAAACGAAATTGGATTATGAAATTAATGACATAAAAGCGTAGATGATATGGAAAGGAAGAGAATTACCTTTGAAGCGTAGAAATTGGCCAAGAAATGCTCCAAATCAACTCAAACCGAGCTCACAAAGAGTTTGGTTTCTTTGTGGAGAGAAATAATGAAAAGAGGGATTTTAACCCAGCGATCTTCGCAAAAGAAAACCAAAGTTTGCTTAAGCTAACTTCGCTTAAGGGGCCAAATGGTCGAAAAAGCAAGAGTCCACCTAAGAGGCACCCTTCGCTTGCAAGGCCTTCTCAAATGCCAAGGTTGGGTCGCTTAACCGACCCCCGCTCCTCTGACGCCCTTCGCTTAAGAGACCAATAGTTTGCTTAACTCGTCGCACCATACACCAGCAAAATTTAAGGAAAAAGTCTAAGTGCTCAAATCTTCGAATAAGGCCTCGAAATTCATTTGAGGTACAAACGTTGCAAACCAAAAGTGCAAACCATTTGGAAATAACATTTCGGACTCAACAAAACAGACGAAACAGCCGTTCGAGGTTGTTTCATCAAAATGTTGACCAAAGTCAACACTTTAACAAAGAAAACACCACAGATCACCAAGAACCTAAAAACTAACCCTAGCACCATCGTAATTAAAACCAAAGGATGTCTAGACCAAACTCGGCATTCCAAAGCTAACCGCGGTGACTTAGTTTGATTTTGAGCATGTTTACCATTTTGAGCAAAACTCAAAAGCCATAACAGTTAATTGCACCAACTCAAAACAAAATCTTGAAAAAACAAACCAATCATCACTGTAGACCAAAATAATTCTTTTGGAGTTGGTGGAACTGGTAGAATTCTGATCCGACATCAAAATCTCAAAATGTAGACTAAAGTCAATTATTTCAAGTATAAAGCTTTTAAAACTCAAAACTCACACCAAACTCAACCGAACACCTCTAGGAGCATGCCACCAAACCCAGCACCACACACAAGATATATAGAAGCTATAAGAAGGGGTAAAATAGAAAAAGGACATAGAGAACATAGAAATGACCCCGAGGGTCATTACAACAAATACGATTAAAAGGACATTTGTCCGTGAAAGTAAAACAAAGGCAATACCTAAAGGATAAAAGAGATCAAGATATCGGGTCTGTATATCAAGCTTGATCTCCCTAGTGGCCTCCTCGACCAGAGGGTGCCTCCTCGACCAGATGGTGCCTCCATTTAACCTTCACTGATGGGATCTCCTTAGACCGCAACTTTCTAAACTGCCTGTCCAGAATGGCCACAGGCTTCCTCCTTAAAACTCAAAGTCTCATCAAGCTGAACCAACTTCCACCAAAGCATGTGAGACTCATCAGGAACATACCCCCTCAACATAGAGACATGAAACACTTGCTAAACACTAGAAAGAGCTGGAGGTAAGGCTATCTCATAAGCCACCTCTGACCTCCCTTAGAATCTCATAAAGATCGATAAACATGGGGATAACTTTTTCCCTCCTCTGAAACTTCATCATGCCTTTCATGGGCGACACCCAAAAGAACAGACGATCACCTACGAATAACTCTAAAGGTCACAGTCTTCGATTCCCATGGCTATTCTGCCTACTCTGGGTAGTATAGAGTAGCTCATGGATCACAAAGACGCTATCCATAGAATCTCTTAATATGTCGGTCCCCCATAGACTAACCTCAAAAGCATTAAACCAGGCCACTGGAGAAATACATCTCCCACCAAACCATCGGACTATGCGGGCACCTACTCTAACACCTAAATAGAAGAACCCTTGATTCCCAAATGGTTAAAAGCATTCAGAAGATTAAGCAAACTGGATATAAAAGGAATATCATGGGATTATTATATTATAAGGAGTTCAAACAATCCAAAGTTATATTTGCAAAATAAATAACACCCCAGGCATCAGGCCTAAACAGGTACAATAGCTTCTAAGACTACACGATATAAAATACAGTACTAATGACACAACTTCCACCATAGGGAAGGAAGAGTAAAAGTTGTTGGATATTGCCTTCGTCTTCACTTATGAAACATCACTGGCAATGCAACCACACTATGTCAAAAGGTATAGCAAGAGTAGTATCAGTACAAACCACACGTACTGGTAGGCATAATCGGTCAATGCACTGGCCACCACATAATATAAAGAAATCAACCTGCAGGAAATATGCAATAAGACAATACAGCCCTAAACCTTTATCCTTTTGCCTTTACCATTCCCGTATACCTTAAACATACTAGTACAGTTGACTTTAAACCCCTAGTCTATCACCCTACTCGCTCTGTTCTTGATCATAGCTTAACCACTCTATCTCATAGAAGAGTTCCTGACTACAACTACTACAAACCCGACTAACCACTTACGACATGCCCTCACTTTTTCTGCGTCACAATTCAGCCCTTGACCACATGGTATACTATATCAAGACTCGCTAATCATTTCAAATATGAATCCTCTTCCCAAGGTAGGACCTAACTACTTTTGGCATCATGAACACTACCCCACTTCTCATTATTTAAGAACATAGCTAGCCCCTCTTACAATAGCCAATAATAACACCTGGACCCTCGGTCTAAACTTACCAGACTTCATACCGATTGGGCCTGATCATTCTCAAATAATTCCAGTAAACGAGATATAAATAATTAATCACAACACAGTAAACACACCTATACAGGATGCATAATTAAATTATTATTTTACGAGTAACCTACAATTTCCCAATATCGATCATAGGTAAATATGGATATAGTAATCACAAGTGGTTCTCTCAAGGAACCATACCCAAACAATGAGTTTTGTAGAACGTGACATCCGATCTTATATATATGTGTCAGAACGTGACACCCGGTCTAATATAAATGTCGAAACCTAACACCCGATCTAATATATATATGTCAGAATGTGTTACCCAATCCAATGTACGTGTCGAAACGTGACACCCGGTCAAGTCAGCACAGCCACAACCATAATCACAATAATAATGAACAGTACGTATAGTCACATAGTCAAGTAACATGTTCATGGCATGTAATTATCCATACTTAGTCGTTCCATTAGGTTTGATTCTTGTTTCTCTATTCCCATACATGTACGCATGCAATAGGGACATTAACAGTCATATATAACACGAACAGAAGGTCGAACTGTCACCTAACCTTCATTCACATGATAAGGCTTTTCCCCACGATACCAATCATATTTAAAAACCAGGGTACATGTACAACCGTCCCTTTTTCCATGCTCGAAGGCCTAAACAAGAATTATACCGTCAATTAGCAATATATTATGCAGTAAGCACAAGTTTATGACTATTCAATTGAGTAAGCCTAGCCTACTGTGCTCCAAGAAGCTATAGAGGGATTGTAGCTCCAATCTTGACTTCCGAAAATTGAGATGGTGAATTTGGCCAAAAATAAGCAAGTTGTCATCAACCCTGATCTAGAAATCTATTTCTCCTTCTTTCCCAAGCATAGAGCAGCCTTTTGAGAGTTTGTGGGGGTGATCGTTGCCTCTTTTTGACACTTAGGGAAAAAGTAAAAAATAAGACTTTGCCTTATTAAGTTCTGCTCCCCGTCCAACCTGCTCTGGCGCTCCCCTCCCGCTGGAGCGCCGCCGCCGTAGAGGCATCATCCCACTATGGCTGGACAGTGAGACCTAGCTACGCATGATGTTTTTGCCTTTCTTAAGTAATGATGGTTCAGGTCATTACAATAGATAACAATTTACCCCTCATTCGTCCCTACACGACTAGAGGAGGAGTAAACATAAATTTATTTTAAGTACTTCGAAACTAACGGATCGACCCATCATGGGATAACGAAAGATGGTGGTTCCCAAGGTCTACGCAAAGAAAGGATCTTTGTCCACAGAACCGGCTAGGGAAATGAGGAAACACATAGAGAAAGAGCGACGCGTCAACTTAATTGACATGATCCCCCTAGAGCGGCAGGTTTCCCGCTAAAGAAGGGCCGCTGTGGTGGGACCCTTCTAAATCAGGAATAGTTTAGAAGGGGGAAAGGGGAATGGTTTCCCCATTTCCTCCCCTACTCACTCTAAAAATACCAAAACTCTCTCAATGGATTTGCTCCGAACGGTAATCTCAAGGTAATTTTCTTGTTCCCTACTCTATTTACTTTAATACTTGCCATAACAACAATTGTATGAAAGGAATCAGTTGAGTTGAATGGCCTTGGGGTAGTTTTCAAAATGTTTACATGGGTTGCTTGATTCAATAAGAAAAACGTAGCATGGACACTTCCCTTACGTTCACAACCTTCTGAGCATAAGGATTTCATGATAAAATAGCCGAAACGTTTCCAAAATGGGTGGGGGAAGGTAAATAGTTTATTGGTGTTAAACTTGAATTCGGGCACCATTTAGTGGTGGAATTGCAAAGTTCTTTGCATATTTAGGTACTAGGCTACTCTAGGTATACTGATTTGGTAAATTTTTGTTAAAAACGATGTTTTGGGGTGAAGGGGCGCCATGATCACGCCCTGAAGTTCATCCTAGCGGCCTTCATTCCGTTATGGCGACCTTCATTCTGCCGTGGTGGGGACGCTCTAGGTAGATCTTGCAGAACAGTGGCCTTTTTCCACTTCAAATAGAATTTTTTTTCTTTTCTTTCCCCCGGATTGACTAATTCCATGAATTCCTAATGTGTACCTTTCATGAAAAATGCAGCCTTGTTTACTATGGCTGGAAAAAATAAGGAAAAATTGCCTTTTGTCCAATTCCCCATGTTGTAAGTCAGGAGAGAAACCATGATCACTGAAATAGAAAATTCTTATGCGAGACGGGTTTCCACTTTCTTGGTTTAGCGGAGAAAGCCCCTGCATTCCATGCCAAGCTGATAGAGTTTGGGCAGGGTCCATTGACTGAGCCTCCCCTTGTCGTGCTCTCTAGCTAGGTGAGGGAGTTATATGCCCTACTCCCTACTGTCCGATGGGACGATCCTCACCCTACAATCTACATTCGGGAAGTCGACATCCCTATGAGAACTCAGTCCATCAATGCGGTGCTCAAGGTGCCGGAGATCTCCAACTCAAAGTATGAGACCCGACTAAGGGAGATGGATTTGGGTTGGCTGTGGGACACACTTATTAAGGCTGCACGCCTGGATCAGGTATACTGGGCTACTACGGAGGACATCACCAGTACTCACTGGTCAATGGATGCCAAGAGGTGGCTGCACCTAGTATCTTGGAGGAACCGCACGTCAGGCAACCGCACCTACGTGACCTTTCCTCAGACCCTAGTGGTGGCTTGTGCTATGTAGGGGATTGGACTGAATGTAGGGGGTCAAATCATGTCCGAGTGGAAGATGTCTACCAAGGGAACAAGAAGACATTCTTCCTGTCGGGACTAGTGACAAGGATGTGCAATCGGGCGGGGTTGCCACTCCTGGACACTGATGAGGTACTTCCAATAGATCCCCTTTTTCACCCTCTTTTGATCAGGCAGCCCTCCACCTATGGAAGAAAGAGAGGAAAGACGGACGGGCCCGGCAACAGTAGAGCAGCGGTTGAGGCAGACGATGAAGGAGAGGATAATGATGAGGCCGACGACACCCTTCCTACCTAGTCTCATCCATGACTATCTGGCACTCGTGTGGAGGAGGACTAGGCAGCCGTCCAGAGGAAATTTGGAGGCTCTTATGCTAGTACCTATGATCCGGTTCCACCCTACACTACCCTCGAGGTTGAGATGCTCCGCCACCTGCTGCGATGGGAGAAGAAGATGAATGTAGAGAGGGATCGTCTGATGGTCCGGATATGGAAGATCCTTAAGGTCATTTTATCTTTCATCCCCCTAGTATGAGCTTCCCTGGTTTGAGCTGGAGGACTTTCGGGAGTTCCCCTGGTTGAGCTAGGCGTAGACTGGCGAGATAGCCCAGAGGACATGGAATCCACCAGCGACACTTCCCATTCCTAAGGACCTTGATTTGGTTTCGACCCTTTTGGGAATGTAACAACAAAATTTCTATTTTTCTTTTGTTTCTCCTTAAATTTTTGTAAGCACATTGATGCTTATTTTGCTATTTTTATAGCCTTAATTAATATTAGGTGATTATAACTTATTGTTTTATTGATGAGTACTGGTTAGATTTCAGAAATTAGTCCATGGACGATTTGGAGTCCATAAGCGAAACAAGGGAAAAACATGGGAGACAAGGCTGAGATTCTGTCTCGCCATGTCCTGCTCTGGTGGTCTCGCCCTGGCGGGAATGATCCCTCCCTAGTGGCTCCGACGGGAATGTAAGCAACTAGAATTAATTATGAAAAAATTGAGTGTCGATCAACAATAATTTATCAATGAGAGGAGTTAACTCAATATTGAAATTAGTACCATAATCGAGCTTCTGAACTTGAAGGGTCTAGTCAAAGCTCGAGCTTGTGATTATCTTAATCAGAACTTAATGAACTTATGGGCACTTGCAAGTCACTTGAGATACCCAGAGTTAGTCAAACTACCACCCTTCTGAGGTTGTTCCTCGTGTCACTTTCTAGGGAAACAACAATATGGTTGTAACACCTCACAACTCTACTCTTAGAATGTCACCACCCGAAGTCGGCCCATGATGGCATCCACTACAATCCACCGACTGGACAAGCCTAAACCCAAGACACAAAATAGGGAAGACATAATCTAAATAAAACAGATGCAATAAAAGCGGAAAGACAAGAATAAAGTATATAGAAAGAAAGGGCCATACCATATAATTATATATGCAGTACAATACAAAATATATAAAATAGGCCCAAAAGTCACCAAGAGATAAACTAACACAAGATACCAATCCCCGAGACTTGGTGTCACCTATAAAGGAGCTACTATGGACAAAACGTCATATATATATACAGAGAAATAACTAATCTAAAATACAAAATGAAAGTCACTACAAAAGGAGGACAACAACAAGTATCTCAATGCTGGGAGCTCAGCACAATCTAAGTTTGGAACGGCCACGAGAGATCCAAATGATCACTACTGAGAGTGGCTCGAACTGGGAGCAGCATCACAAAAGATGCAAAAGTGCAGTATGTTTACCAAACATAGGGTACCCAGTACGCATCATGGGTCGATCGAGCTCAAAAAATCAAATATAAATAAAAAGCACGATGAGCTAACAAGGTAAGGGCAAGCTAAGGAAAAAACAAGCTAATAAAGGAGAACATGTAAGATGGTATTAACAACCAACAAGAATACAGACAAATAAAAAAATCAACACACTTAAAGGTAACTCATGCAATGCTTCAATGTCAATTTCCAAACAAGGATATATCATAAGCCTCGAAGAATACATCAAGCCGCCTGGAATGGTACCTCAAGTTAAACCATGAGCTAATAACCTGGATATATGTATCAGAGGGCCACCCGATATGGCACGTCGAGTTTACCCATACCCAAGATATTTACTGGCCGCCCGAAATGATACTTCGAGCTGATCAACAACATAAAGCAAAAGTAAACTGTAGCCGAGCCAAGCTATTGGGCTGCCCGGAATCATACAACGAGCAAATAGGAATAACCTCTTTTTTTAACAACAAAGCCATTCCTTTCTTAATATTCATGCAAGTAGAAACTCCACAGAAGCATAATCACAATCAAGTCATGGCATACACACAAAATCGGGAAGAATACATGTCAAATCACAAGAGTACTAAACTGGGACTCCCGCTAATTCAAACTCACAGCCTTAGGCCAACTTTTCAATAACAACCAATGAGGAAGCACAACTCACGGAAATACATACCATCAGTCAAACGAACCCAAAACAATCAAACACCACACTACTATATGTTTGATGCCACCTAGGACCAAGGTCTTAGGATAATACTCACATAAGGATCGCCTAAACTGAGGCCTCTCCGACTAGACTTAAGCTAAACCAACTAATTTATGTCGATAACTACCCAAGGATCAATAAAACTCAACAACCAATGGGCTAAACCTAAATCATGCGATGCTACACAATTATACTCAACCTAAATAAGCCAAGTTTAAGAAAAAGTAAGGCATAGCCTACATCAAGGCTGAAAACCACACACAAAGTATGACTCCGGTGCTTTTCCCTTCCAAAGAGCCTCAAATTACTCCCAAGCTATCAAGAAGACAACGAGCAAGTTAATATGAGTCCAACGATACTCATATCACTAACTCGAAAAAATAGACCAGAAATTGGGCCTAAAACTGCCCATGAATTGACACAACCGAAATACGAAAGGAAAACCATCATATTTTCCTCATTGGGGTAATGATCACATGCCCAAAAGATTGGCGCAAACGGGACTCAATTCAGACCTTAAATGGCCAGAATACAATACTTTTAAGTTTAGAATTTAATGGATTTGATGTCAAAAAAAAAATTGGATTATGAAATTAATGACATAAAAGCGCAGAGGATATGGAAAGGAAGCGTATTACTTTTGAAGCGTAGAAATTGCCCAAGAAATGCTCCAAATCACCTCAAACCGAGCTAACAAAGAGTTGGGTTTCTTTGTGGAGAGAAATAATGAAAAGAGGGATTTTAACCCAGCAATCTTGGAGAAAGCAGACCAAACTTAGCTTAACCTAACTTCGCTTAAGTGGCCAAATGGTCGAAAAAGCAGAGTCCGCCTAAGGCCGCTTAATCGACCCCCGCCCCTCTGACTCCCTTCATTTAAGAGACCAATTGTTTGCTTAAGTTGTCACACCATACACCAACTAAATTTCAGGAAAAACGCCAAGTGTTAAAATCTTCGAATAAGGCCTCGAAATTCATCCGAATTACAAACGATGCAAACCAACAGTGCAAACCATTTGGGAATAACATTTTGGACTCAACAAAATAGATGAAATAGCCGTCCGAGGTCATATCAACAAAATGTTGACCAAAGTCAATGCTTTAATAATTAAAACACCACAGAGCACCGAGAACCTAAAAACTAACCCCGACACCCTCGTAACTAAAACCAAAGGATGTTCTAGACCAAACTCGGCATTCCAAAGCTAATCGCGCAGACATAGTTTGATTCTGAGCATGTTTACTATTTTGAGCAAAACTCAAAAGCCATAACCCTTAATTGCACCAACTCAAAAAAAAAGTTTGAAAACCCAAACCAATCATCACTGTAGACCAAAATAATCCTTTTGGAGTTGGTGGAACTCGCAAAATTATGATCCGACATCAAAATAGCAGAATGTAGACTAAAGTCAATTCTTTCAAGTATAAAGCTTTTAAAACTCAAAACTCACACCAAACTCAACCGAACACCTCTAGGAGCATGCCACCAAGCCCAACACCACACACAAGATATATAGAAGCTACGGAAAGGGGTGAAATAGAAAAAGCACATAGAGAACATAGAAATGACCCCGAGGGTCATTACAACAAATACCATTAAAAGGACATTTGTCAGTGAATGTAAAACAAAGGAAATACCTCAAGGATCAAAAGGATCAAGATATCTGGTCTGTATATCAAGCTTGGTCTCCTAAGTAGCCTCCACAACCAGACGGTGCCTCCATTTAACCTTCACTGACGGGATCTCATTGACCGCAATCGTCTAACCTGCCTGTCTAGAATGGCCACATGCTCCTCCTTAAAACTCAAAGTCTCATCAAGCTAAACCAACTTCCACCAAAGCACGTGAGACTCATCCGGAACATACCGCCTCAACATAGAGACATGAAACACATGATAAACACTAGAAACAGTTAGAGGTAAGGCTATCTCATAAGCTACCTCTCTGATCTCTCTTAGAATCGTATAAAGACCTATAAACATAGGGCTAAGCTTTTCCCTCCTCCCAAACTTCATCACGCCTTTCATGGGAGACACCCAAAAGAACACACGATCATCAACCATGAACTATAAAGGTCATAGTCTTCGATCTGCATGGCTATTCTGCCTACTCTGGGTAGTATAGAGTAGCTCCTGGATCAGATAGACGCTATCCATAGAATCTCTCAATATGTCGGTGCCTCATGCCCTACCTCAAAAGCATTAAACCAGGCCGCTAGAGAAATAGATCTCCTACCATATAATAACTCGAATGGTTCCATCTAAATGCTCGAATGATAGCTATTATTATATGCAAACTCCATCAATGAAAAAGACTAATCCCACTGGCCATCGATATCAATAATACAATCCCGAAGCACATCCTCAAAAATTTGAATAGTCCTCTCAGACTAGCCATCGGTCAATGGGTGAAAAGTTGTGCGGAGCATAACCTTGGTACCCAACTCCCTCTTAATAGACCTCTAGAAATGTGAATTGAACTAAGTACCACAGTCTAAAATTATAGAAAGTGGCACCCCATGCAAACAGACAATCTCTCTAAGGTAGATTTGAGCCAACCTCTATGAGGTGTAAGTAGTGTGAACTGGTAGAAAGTGAGCTGACTAGGTCAATTGATCAATGATGACCTAAATTGAATCAAAACCTGGAGAAGTACATGGTAATTCTACCACAAAGTCCATTGCTATACGCTCTCACTTAAAATCAGGAATGGGTAGCCACTGAGTCAAACCATTCGGTTGTCAATTACTGTAATTTAACTAAAGTATCGAAGAATTCAAGAGTTAGCAAACAATATGGGGGTGCGGGGATTGGAAAGATTTCACATAGGAGTAATTGTGCTGCTCTATAGTGATGAAAATTCATGAATATGCTAAGTCATTTTCATTGACGCTAATGATCTTTCGATCTCAAAGAATCTATGCATAGAATCTTCTTTCACTCTCATCTAAATGTCAATCTAAACAACCCAATGCTTTACTCTATTCTCTATTTCAAAAATAGAGTAAATAGATCCGATCCATAACCATTATTTTTAAGCAAGTTAGAAATATCAAACATAAATTGCTAGTATCAGACTATTTACCCACTCTAATCGGTCTCTTTCGAGAATCAACCGGAGATCAACAGTAGGAATTAAGTTTGCAACCTTAACCCATAAATTAACCCATGTTAATTAGACCAAATTCATAGAATCTTCTCTTACTCTCATCTAAATGTCAATATAAACAACCAAATACCTTACTCTATTCTCTCTTTCAAGAATAGGGAAAATAGATCTGACCCATAGCCTCTATTTTTGAGCAAGTTACAAACATGAAACCTAAATTGGTAGTATCACACTAATTACGCACTTCAATCAATCTGTTTTGAGCATCAACTAGAGATCAGAAGTAGGAATTAAGTTTGCAACCGTAATCCAAAAATTAACTCCATGCTAATTAGACCAAATTCGTGTATGAACAACATCAAAATCGAGCAAAGTTCAATACCCACTACATTAAATCATCACTCAACCCTATCATTGCACCCATAGATTTTGGATTTTAGACACCCATCACAAAAGGCAAAGAAAATATACATTTCATAAAAGCAGTTATGGGTAACATGAAATTAAGCAATTAGAAATAAACCCACTTTTGATTCAACTTCAGTCTGTCAATTTCAAGCACAAAGTTGTAAAACCCCCAAAAGCTAGAAAGTGCTCTTCACAAAAGTAAAGTGTTCTCTCTCTAGACTCTATTTCTCAGAAATTTTCATACATACTCTGATATGATCGGATATTTCTCTCTCCTTTGGGATATTTGTAATTTCCCAAAATAGTCTCAAAATCAAATACGTGACTCAATTGGTGACATTAGTCAAGCTCCCTGGAATTGTTCTGTGTATCGCCTCTTGTTCCTCAGCTCACCTTTTTATGCTCTAGGCTTCTGGTGTTTGAACCTTAGTTGGTGAACTCGATTGAGTCAGCCTTTCATGTTCGGTGAATTGTTGAGTACCACCTTGATTCGACTTACGAGCAACCACTCTTTTCTTTCCACACTATCATTTTGGGTGATGTTCATCAAGGTCGTGTTTCTCATTCGGCGCAGCTCCTTGGCTACTTGAGTTCGCTTACCTGATTTGATAGACATAAGTGCTATGCACTATCATTTTGGCGAGGTCGTTTTCAATTGGCGATCCGCTCTTCTTGTGAGGCAATCAACAATATATAGTTTTACACATCTTTTTGAATTTTTTGTCCTTCTTTCAAACATCAATCCTTCCCTTGTCCAATTTTTTTCATACCTGCAAAACATCAACATTTAATTAGAATAGGACAAAATTTGGCAATGTGGACACTAATTGTTAAGCTAAATGGACCTCAAATGAGTGTAAATCTACTACTCATCATGCCCTCTGCTTCAAGGATTGTCAGAGTGTAGACTTTTCGAAATTCAAAGACAGGGCTTGAAGTACTCATTATTCCAAATTTGTGGAATTGTGACATCAGATTTGAAGATTTGATCTGTGAGAGAAGAGATGAGGGGAAATTTTTTTCCCACTGAGCATGCCAAATTGTTTGCAATAAATTTAAAAGTGACAAAAAATAAATTGAAATCAGAAATAAAATATGAAGAAGGAAGAATATTTTATTGATGAATGATAACACTTAAATCACCCTCCAAGACAAATTAAAAGAATGAGCGATCGTCGGCATTAAAAAAAACCAACGAAGAGTTGGGGATCGAATCTCATATGGAGTGGTATATCATAGGGAATTCCTTATCAAAAAATTTGGATTGTAAATTAACTTATCAATGATCACAATAAACTAAAATAGGAACGAAATCAAGAGTTAACAAGCAACTAGGGGTGTGGGGATTGGAAATCAACATAACATAGGGGTGATTGTGTTGCTCTATAGTGATGTACATACATGAATAGACAAAGTCATCTTCAATAATGCTAGTCTTCTTTTGATGTTGAAGCATATATGCATAGAATCTCCTTCTGATCTCATCTAATTACCAATCCTAAACAACTCAATACCTTACTCTATCCTCTCTTTCAAGAAAAGGACAAATAGATCCGACCCATAACCTCTCTTTCAAGCAAACCATAGACATAAAACCTAAATTTCTAGTATTGAACTAATTACCTGCTCTAATTAATCTCTTTCAGGCATCAAACAGAGATCAGAAGTAGGAATTAAGTTAGAAACCTTAACCTATAATTTAATCCCATGGTAATAGACCAAATTCATGCATGAAAAGCAAAAAAACAAAACATAGCATATCACCCACTACATTAAATCAACACCCAACCCCATTAGAGCACCCATAGATCTTTCGGTTTTAGCCACCCATCACAAAAAGTAAAGAAAATATAACTTCCATGAATGTAGCCATGGATAACTTGAAATCAAGAAATTAAGAGTTAACCCGCTTTGGATTTAACTTCAATTTATCCAATTCAAGTCTCAAATTGTAAGACCCCAAGAACTAGAAAATTGTTGTTTCAAAAGTAAAGTGTTCTCTCCTTTCAACTTAGTAGTCCAACTCTCTAATCCAACTCTCTTAAAATTGTATCCTTTGGTTTATTTATACTTCCCCAAAATTTGGCACAAAATCAACTTAATAACCAACTCGGCGATATAAGTCGTGCTCGCCAAACTTATTCGGCGAATTGCCCTTTGCTCCTAAGCTCTCTTTGTGATGATCTAGGCTTCAGGTGTTTGAACCTTAGTTGGTGACCTCGATCGAGTCAGCCTTTCACTTTCATCCAATCGCCGAATACCACCTTAGTCTGCCTTTCAAGCATTAAATCTTTGCCTTGCACAGTGTCACTTTGGGTGATGTGCAACAGGACCGTCGTTCCAACTCGATGCATCACTTTTTAATGTAGTTAGCCGACCTTGTTTGATAGACACAAGTGCTATGCTCTATTAATTTGGGTGAGGTCGTGCTCATTTGGATATCTACCTTTTATGTTAGGCGATCAACACTGTTCACTTTGCACTTCTTTTTGTATTTTTGGCCATTATTTCAAACTTCAGTCCCTGCCTTGTACAATTACCTTTATAGCTGCAAATCATCAATAATTGATTAGAAAAGAACAAAGTTAGGCATTGAGGACAATAATTATTGAGCTAAATGGATCTTAAATGAGTGCAAATCTACCACTCATCAACATCCCCAACTTAAACTATTTCTTTTGCTCAAGTAAATCAAGAACATAATAAGATCAATAAGGGTGTCTACGATAATACTCAATGAGAGCTAACATGCAAGCACCATGGAAAGACAAGTTTCTATAGCATGTTACCCTAAATCATGATAAAAAAGCTTCAAATGATGACTAGCTAGTGTCAACACAAAAGCTTTGTCCTATAGGTTGGCCCATATTTTCCAATCATCACACAACCTAGTTCATGTAAGATCTCAAGGGTCCTTTAGGCTTTTAATGGGGTTGAGGGCTAAGGCATGGTAAATTTTGTTGCATTCATCATCACCTCTTCCCAAGTTCTCTTTCTTCTCTTTCATTTAAGAACTCAAATCATGACTTTCCACTCTATTTATTTGGAATACCCCTTTATTTCATTCACTTCTATTTTTCATTTTAATTTTTCCAAGTTGTTTCCATCACAATGATGACACAACATACATATTTTTTTTAATATTTTTATAAGGAGGAGTTCCTTTATTTTTTTTGCAAAACTTTCAGATTTGAGTCTCATTTCTTCTTCCTTTTGCCCTCACTTGGCTTTCATTAATCTTCCCTATCCACACACCGAACTTAGGCTTTTGGGCTAAGTTGGCTATTCAAATATCACATTACTTCAAAAAGGATTTTTGGTGAGAAGGTAGGGTTAATTTGGTTCAAGAGGCCTCTTTTGATTGTCAACAAATAAGTTGGGCTCAATTGGTGCAAATATGGATTCACACCCTCACAAGGTAGTCACAAAAGGCTTTATGGACAATTTGGTTCCCTCATTGAATATTTGACAAAGATCATGTCCCACATTCATCAAGATTTACACAATTGGACTAACAAGATAAATTCTAGGACTCCATGATAAATGCTCAACCACACCTCATCCAATACTAGGTGTGGGTGATCATAATCTAGTATTGAACCCAGCGAAGAGTTGGGGTCGAACCCAGAAGGAGCGGTACAAGTTTGAATTCAGTTACGAAGTTACAAAATGTAATCTAATTGGTGGTAGGAATAGAAATTGTCACGACCCAAGCCTAGGGCCTAGACGTGACATGGCGAATGAGGAACCCGAAGGAACCCCAAAAAAGCCTCTCAAACTTGTCATCACACTTCATCGGTCGCGGAAGTACATTCAACATTAATTAACGGGAAATAGGGACTAAGGGCAAACCATTTCAAAATGACATCATAGAACAAGAGTCAAACTCATTTCCAAAAATACTTGTCCAACGCACACCTCTACATACATAGATAGGATGGGGCCATGACATTCTACCGGCTCCCCTCATAGTACAAAATACAATTGCAAGCTAAAGTCTCAAAACATAGGAGTAGGAAACATAACATAGCCCTCGAATCATTGAGGACTCACCAACAACTCGGATAAGCACCGTACTAGCCACGTGAACGCAGAGAAGGATCAAGACTAGCTCCGGTCCCTACATGGTGACATCATGTAGGCAAAATATGCGTTAGTACTTGGAATGTACTAAGTATGCGGGGTGCAACACAACAATAGACAAGGACACAATCGAAAATACAAGAAATAGTTTCATAGGCATTATGAATAACAATATGAGGATGCATGATCAAAGTGAAGTCAAGACATGTTTAAGTAACTTTATAGTATTAGTAGATATCATATGTGTATACATGATCCAACCAATCTATAACTCCAACTTAGGATGGGGGATGCCGTTCACACCCGGACACCCTGGTGGCAAGCTTTAAACCCCTCACATGGTTGATGTTG
The DNA here is from genome assembly GCF_000226075.1 of Solanum tuberosum. Taxonomy (NCBI): domain Eukaryota; kingdom Viridiplantae; phylum Streptophyta; class Magnoliopsida; order Solanales; family Solanaceae; genus Solanum; species Solanum tuberosum. The sequence goes on from NW_006239453.1 coordinate 224,161, forward strand.
GTCACTGAAATGACCCCATAAATGCCCGAAAATGTGCTTCGGAAACACCTATAATTGTAATTTCCATATATCTCAAAATTCATTTCGTTTTTCGAAAATCCGACTTCATATTCTTGTTTAGGGGGTCAAATTGAGTGGGAAATGGGTCTAACCCAAATTTTAGAGCAACCGTATCAAAATCCGAAATTTCCAAGTGAAGCCTTTTCGAGGGTCTACTTTGGAGGGTCATATCTCCTAGCACACAAATTATTTGGGTGGACAATTATATATC
>NW_006239453.1:225596-225722 GCF_000226075.1 Solanum tuberosum
ATGGAGAATTGATGAATCGATGCTTTAAAGCTTGAGTTATGAGATGTATGGAAATCCAGCCTTGGGTAATGAGCCGACTTTGTCATCCGATCAACCACCACCCAAACCGAATCAAAGCCTCTTCTA
>NW_006239453.1:230971-234784 GCF_000226075.1 Solanum tuberosum
CTTTCCTGTCGGACAGATTTTACGAAAATGGGCATAACTTCTTCGTCCGAACTCCGAATGAGGTGAAACGAAGTGCGTTAGGTAGCTAACTCAAAGGGCTTTCCATGGATATGTTATTGTCCACCCAATAATTTGTGTGCTAGGAGATATGACCCTCCAAAGTAGACCCTCGAAAAAGGCTTCACTTGAAAATTTTGGATTTTAATACGGTTGCTCTAAAATTTGGGTTAGACCCATTTCCCACTCAATTTGACCCCCTAAACAAGAATATGAAGTCAGATTTTTGAAAAACGAAACGGATTTTTTTATATATAGCTAAACAAGTTTCCGGTAACTTCCGAAGCACATTTTTAAGAACTTTTTGGGTCATTTCAGAAATTATGGTAAACAATTAGTTAAATTGAAAGGGGTGACAACAAATGTCAGATAGGGGGCTTGATTTGTCAATTAACAACTACAATAATTACGAAAACACGGGTTTGAACAATATTGAGAGGAATTCTAGGGATGTGATCGATTATAGACTAATTATGCTATTTGTGTAATTAAAGTTTATTAATAATTTGCTGAATCACTTTGGGGAGGGTAGACTATAGGTGCAATAGTTTTCTCTCGAACAACTAATACGGTTTAGGCGAGTTCTCTCGAACCCCGATAAGTTTAGCAATACAAAACAACCCAAAACCTTAATTTATATACTCTCTCGAGCTAGATAAGGTAGGACCGTGTGATAAGATTCACTCTCTCAAGTTGAACCCATAACAACCCACACTCTACAATCATCAATCAATAACCTTGGTTTTAGAACCTCTCTCTCGAGCAAGCCCAAAACACTAAACTAAAATTGTATTTGCAACTACAATTCAAGAATTACTACTCAGCTATCACTCAAACCCATATTAAAAAAGCATTTAAATCACAAAACAACAATACCCATAAGCTAATTTAGACAATAATCACATGATCACACCCCAAAAATTTGGGGTTTTATCTACAAATCATAAAAAGAGAGAAACAATTACCAACTATTTAGCCACGAGCTCGGTAAAAGTTTCCAAGTCTCTACAATGCTCCATATTGAATTAGTTCGAAAACCCAATTGAAATTCCTCAAAAGTTTGCCTCAACAGCTTCAATGTCTCCAATGGAAACTCAAAAACTCAAAGAAAATTAAAACTCTAAGAACTGTGAAATCAGAACTTCCAGAACTCCTTTCTTTTGTTGAGAATATAATTCAATAATAAAAGTGTGCTCTCTCTAATAGCTTAAGCTTTCAGATAAGATGGTCACACACTTCAACATGGTATAAGAGCAGGCAGAGGTCCTGGGATCGAATCTCACCGCCACCCATACAAAAAAAAAATCCACGTCATTGGCCCATGAAAAAAAAATTAGGTTCGCACGTGAAGGGGCATGTTGAGAATATAATTAAATAATAAAAGTGTGCTATCTCTAATAGCTTAAGCTTTTATATAATATGGTCACACACTTCAACATCTTTTATTTTTAAAATTTCAATTTATTGTTTCCCAATTTTTTGCCTTCAGGTCCAACCAGGTCGGCGATCCGCCCTTTGCTCCATTCCATCGCTGGTTTGCATTGGCAATTAGACACTAGGTTTCCTTTTCTAGTACGGGGATGGGTTGACTTTCTTTAGAAGGAAGGTCGACTCTTGAACCAACATAGGATTGGAGGTAAGGTTTTATGTCCCTCTCCTTGTACTTATTTTTGTTTTTATTTATGTTAAGGCCAGGGGGTCTTACTAAGCCCCTGACCCCCTCAAGGGTCATTCAAATAATAAAAAAAAAAAAAAACAAAAACTAAACCATAAACCCTAAACCCTAAACCCCAAATCCCAAACCCCAAACCCTAAACCCTAAACCCTAAACCCAAACCCCAAACCCCAAACCATAAACCCTAGAACCTAAATGTAACACCCCGGAAATTCTATGACTTAAGTTAGAGCCTCACCTTATGAATAATAACTTAAAAATAGTTAAAATGATTTTTATAAACCTAATTTAATGCAATGGACTTGATTTGGAAGAGTAAGAGTCTAAACGTTAAGAAACGACCACGACGTCCGGAAACTAGACAAGAATGTGTTCTAGTGCGTCCTTAGGTTTTGGGCAGGTTTGGGAGTGTCGTATGATGGTATAATCTTTTAAAAAGGTTTAAAATAGGTAAATATATGTTTATAAGGTCAAAACATTCTAATACGACTCCTCGGGACCACCCTAAGGGTCCCCGAGGAGGACCCCAACCTTGGCCAAGCAAGCTTGAAAATGTACACGGAGGGAGCATGTCCGCGTCGCGGACTAGCTCCACCATAGGCCAAAAGTTTGGTCCGCGTCGCGGCCATGTCGCGGACTCCACTATCTCGGAATTTAATTTCTAGAAACTTGCGGGAACACCTCCGCGTTGCAAATTTGTTTCCCGATGAAATCTGCGAAAATAAAACTCAAGTTTGACTTGTTTAAAAGGTCCAACTAAGTGAGGGGGGTAGTTTTGGGAATTATTATTCTACCTATTCTAGGGTATTTTAAGTTGGTTAAAACCCCAAATCCTAAAATTAGACCCCATTCTTAAAATTAACCCTTCCCTCTCAAAATAGATTCTCTCAAAAACTCCATTGAAGACCTTGATGAAGCTCAAGCTAGAAGATGGGTTTTCAACTGATTTCTTCTTCAATTTCATGGGTCTTCAATAATTAAGGTATGGTGACTCTTGATTCTTGAATAACCTCTCATTCAAGGAGTTCTATCAAAGATTTTCAAAAGTGATTCAAAGACCAAAATTCCCAATTTTCAATCTAAACATGAATTCCTTGTCAAATGATTTTCGAACTCATTCTATTGATGAATTAATGTGGAATTAAGGTTTTTAAGATAATTTTTCAAAGGAATTCTTGAAGAACCCATGATCCCCAAATTCTAAAAAATTGGCCTTTGATGTGGGTCTTTGTGAATATGATCTCTATTGGTGAAATTATGTTTAGATTAGATTGTATTGATTTTTCATATTATTATCTATACTTATTCATGTTGAATTGTTGGTATATTGATGAGTTGAGGATTATGGCCTTATGGGCAAAGTTATGAGTTGATCCCTTTGTTTATAGAATTGTACTTAGACTATGTTTATGATATTGAATTACATTGTTGATTCCTATTGCTACCTATGTCAATTGATTATGAATTGTTGAGGATTGATCCATGGTGTTCATGGCTTGGAGAATTGGTAAGTTGACCTAACTTCTAGTCTATAGTATGCAAATTGATGTGGTGTGCTTTGATCCACTTATGGTGGAGGTGTTCACTTTTTTTCTATCTATGCATGTTGAGATCATTGCCTTGAAGGCAATAAATGTGAAGTGAATTGATGATTATGATGCATATGTTTATGAAGCTATGCTATGAAGGTTATGTATGAAATCCTCAATGCTAGCATGATGTTTAAAGTGTGTTGATGATGATGAGTATAATGTGAATGATAATGTTAGGGATAAGGTGTAGTCTACATGATTGATTATGTTAGGTACTATTGTGGAATGACCCCTACCTATATGACCCCTATATGAATGTTTGATCATAGACATGTTAGGAGTACCTATTCAATGTTGAATGTGTCCTTGTATCCTATGATGAAGTGTGGGTGTGTGGTCTAGAATCCCTAAGGGATTTATATGTGAATTGCTCATGAATTGGGGACATTGTGAATGTGTTGTGACCCCTTTAAGGGAAGTGCACTCAATATCAATGTTGTTGCTAATATGTCACTATGAGGACCAATATGCACACACACACTCTACATG
>NW_006239453.1:235149-238573 GCF_000226075.1 Solanum tuberosum
CATAACTACGTGCCCCCGTAGGTCTTAGCTTAGTGGATCCACTAGATAGCTATTATGTATATATGTCCTACTTTGGCAAGTAGTACCCTCTCTTTTCGGTGTGGGAGTAGAACACTGTATTCCATGTAGCTCACATGGTCTATGTCGGTTATGGCAATGTCTCCCGAAAGTGAAAAAATTAACTAAGATAAGAATATGAACTCTAGTCATGATTTCTTGAAGAGTTACTTAGTGTAGGTAGGACTATGGACCCTACTTATGCATTGCACAACTGGACTCTAAGGGAGGTTATGATTAGGCTCTTTATGAAATGAAGATTATGGTCTATGTATGTTAATATGAAAGCATGTTAAGGTTGATTTTACTTATGTCAAGGCATGAAGTATGATTATGCATGTGAATTGCACTTATGACTTCTTAATGGGTTTGCTTAGTATATGTGGGGTTATGGGACTCCATGTGTACATTGCACAAGTGAGCTTGTGAAGGGGTTGTGAGGGTGGTTTACCTATGATATGAACTAAATGGGTTATGACTAATGATGTAGTAAATGAATGAGTCCTTATATGATGTTATGAAGTATTAGTATGCTGGTCTTATGTCTAAATGAAGATGTTATGACTTGTTGAATATCGATGTGCCTAGTATATGGTGGCTTCCTAGGAACACTTGGTGGGAGTAGTATTATGGGATGCTACTTGCACATTGCACTAGTGTGACTTGGGGGTTGTCGTAGGTGATGGTTCTTATGTGAAGACATATCTTATGGTGTGCTTATGACTCTATGAATGTATGTGGTTGGATTGATGAAGGCTATATGTATGTTCACCTTTGGAAACCTTAAGGCGATACATTGCACCAAGTATTCCCTAAGGGTTGCTTGAGTAAAGGAGTTAAGATAAAGAGGAAGGTAATGTATTGTATGCATTGAATGTGCCTAAAATGTTATAAGTGACCCTATGCTATTAGGAATGGTTTCCATGTGTATGATGATGTATGTGGTTATATTGTGCCTAATGTACTAAATGTTCTTGAACTTTCTCTAAAAAGGCATGATGCATGGTTTCCAACTAAAAGTCCTTTTTAAAAAGCGTGTTTTGCATGGTTATCATACTTAGTGCATTCTTGTACTAACACCATTCTTTTTTATCTTTTTACACCAAGTGTAGGTGATGGTGACTAAAGGGTCTTTCATAGAAGTTAGGAGCTCGGCTTACTGTTCCCAAGTTCGGGTGTGTCCTTAAAGATTCAAGGACTTTTATGTTAAAGAGTTTCCTTAAGTTCTATGTACTAGATAGTAGTTTCTTTTGTATTGTCTTAGGCTGTGTCCCTCTTATGTTGTCTTCATGTCTTAAGATGGCTACCTTGAGACGTAGTACTCCGATTTTGTATTAAAGGTTTAATGAGGTGACTTTTAAGTCTTGTGTTATATTATGAAAAAGTTTTAAATTTTCCGCTATTTTTCTATGATAAATGCTATGACGAATGCTAAGGGCTTGTATAAGACCTCCGAGAGGTCGAATACGCCGGTAACGGCTAGGGGGTTCTCCTGGGTCGTTACAAACTTGGTATCAGAGCATAAGGTTATGAAAATGGTCTTAGGATTCAACGTCTCATGAGCCACGTCTAGTAGAGTCTTGTTCATCGGTGTGAGTCACGACACATCTATGAGCGAGAGGCTATAGGACGATAAAAGTTTCACTTTCTTCATTATTCTTGTGTCGTGCCGTAGAGCTTAACTCCCTATGATCTCTCTCTTATTTTCCCTTGTCCGGTGGTCTTCTAGATCTGATTACTTGGAAGGGGTGATGTTGCAAGGATCGAGGGAAGAAAAAGTGTGTTTTAATGCTTATTATGATGTGGTGACTATATGAGTATTTATATGAAGGTAGATTTGGAAATCGTATTGTGAGGCCAATCATGGCTATGTGTGACCTATGAGGTTGGGAGCATTACATTGAAAATGTTGTATGGTGGTGTACTTCTCGTATGGTAAGAATGAAATCCTTTTTAGCATGATGAATTGCTTTATGGATGGGTAATGATAGTAGAAAGTCATGGTGAAGATTTGAGGAGTTTTGAAGGAATGTGGTAACTAGTGTGAGTTGAAAGTTGCCTTTTTCTTATGAGTGATGCTTCGTGGTTTCCGTTGTGTGAATCGGAGTTCTTGTGTAGGCTTGCCCTAAGAGTGGAAAAAGGGGTTTTGTTCCATGAGTTGGGATAGTGTTTTGCTCTAAGGTTAACTTGGAGAGTTGCATGTACCCCTTAGTTCATGGGAAGGACAAGAGAATAGATGTTGACCAACTCTAAAGAGGATAGTTGTCTTGTAAGGTTGATCTTAAGTATGGTCATTCAAAGAGGGTGTTTAGATAACACCTAGGCATGGTTGAGCGGAAAGTTACACCAAAGGTGATGATAAGGGTATGGTGTGATACAGAGTTGATTAAGCTCACCCCAAGTAGGGGATAATGTGCCTAGATGGTAAGATTTTGAGTGCCCTCAATATTTCTACATTGATCTTCCTTGAGTTCTCTAAGTTGAGAACTACTTTGGGTGATAGATATGAAGTGGAGTGGTATAGATACTTATTTTGGATTCTTGAAATCCTTACCTAAGGGAGTATAGTGAAGGTTTAGTGGAGAATGGTTCCTACCTTAGAGATGAAGAAGATAATGATTAAAGAAGTGTGCATAACTTGATCCCAAGATGGGGGACATTGTGCTTAATTGGTAAGCGATAGTTCTCTTGGTTACTTTAATGTGCTCTTAGATGGGTTTAACCTAAGTGGGGGATGATGAGTGAGTAGTAAGGTTGTTGATATCCTTATCTTTTCCTTCTATTCTTATTCAAGCTTGAGACCAAAGAGTTCCTAGTAGCTTGTTCATGTTTGGAGTCTTGCATATGATTATGAGTTGCATGATCTTCGTATGTTATGCATATCCTAGAAGACATTAAGTTATGCATGTTTTGAAGGATTCTTACTACATAAAAATGGAATTTTAGTAATAAAATTCATGTTTCTCATGTCAATATGCATCTTTATATGGTGAATGCACTCTTGAATTCATGAGGAAGAGAGTATCAGCATGCTTAGGTTAGAAGTTGGAATTTCTCCTTAAAAGAATTGACCTTTGTGTAATGCTTGCTTATGAGTTTATGATGCCATGTGTGTATGTTGTGACTAGGAGAAGGTAGTCCCTCCTTGAACATAACTAAACATGGTAATGACATGTATGTTCTTGATAGTATGATGATTAAATAATAAGACTAGTAGATGATCTCTAATCCTCATGTTAGGGTGCAACTAGTATGAATTGCTTAATTGCCTCATGAGTGGAAATGTTGATCATGTCTATGTGTGCAATTGAAAGCCATTGCATGTTGGACCCTATGATGATATAAAAGGGGTAAATATCATGTCATG
>NW_006239453.1:238829-239893 GCF_000226075.1 Solanum tuberosum
TTTCACGAACTTTGTTTCTCATGGTTGAAATTGCACTCATAGATGTTGTGTGATGTTGACTTCATGACAGTTGTAATGATCATGCTTGGTGTTGTCTTGTTGAAAAAATGTCTTGTTGATTGCTTAATATATATGTTGATGCTCATTGAACATGGAGAAGGTAGTTCCTCCTATACTTATGAGAAGTAAAGAATTTTAAGCATAGTGATGATTTGGAGAAGGAAGTTCCTCCAATGAAATGAGAAATAATAAAGTTGATGCATAAGGAGTTGGTAGATGTGTTGCTACTTTCTTGAACTGCACAAAGTTGTTTTGAGCCTTTTATGTGGAATTGATGTTCCTCCTTAATGTGTGCTCTTATATTGATTTGTATGTTGTGTATTGTGAGCTGCTAGTTGGGTCATTGAGTCCTAAGAAGTATATTAAGTGTCATTCGAGGACGAATGTTCCTAAGGGAGGATATTATAACACCCCGGAAATTCTATGACTTAAGTTAGAGCCTCACCTTATGAATAATGACTTAAAAATAGTTTAAATGATGTTTATAAACCTAATTTAATGCAATGGACTTGGTTTGGAAGAGTAAGAGTCTAAACGTTAAGAAACGATCACGACGTCCGAAAACTAGACAAAAATGTGTTCTAGTGCGTCCTTAGGTTTTGGGCAGGTATGGGAGTGTCGTATGATGGTATAATCTTGTAAAAAGGTTTAAAATAGGTAAATATATGTTTATAGGATCAAAAAATTTGAATATAATTCCTCGGGACCACCCTAAGGGTCCCCGAGGAGGACTCCAACCTTGGCCAAGCAAGCTACCAAGGCAACTTGAAAATGTACATGGAGGGAGCATATCCGCGTCGCGGACTAGCTCCACCATAGGCCAAAAGTTTCGTCCGCGTCGCGGACATGTCGCGGACTCCACTGTCTTGGAATTTAATTTCTAGAAACTTGCAGGAACACCTCCGCGTCGCGAACTTGTTTCGCGACGAAATCTGCGAAAATAAAACTCAAGTTTGACTTATTTAAAAAGGTCCAACTAAGTGAAGGGTAGTTTGGGTACTTTG
>NW_006239453.1:249003-254474 GCF_000226075.1 Solanum tuberosum
GAATTGGTAAGTTGACCTAACTTCTAGTCTATAGTATGCGAATTGATGTGGTGTGGGTTGATCCACTTATGGGATACAGGGCAATCTCTTGTTTGGAAATATATGATGAAGAATAAGATTATTATTGAACCTCATATCACATGGAGGGTACATTCTGGAAATAGTTTATTTTTGTGGGACGACTGGTTGTGTGAAGGGAAACTTGCACAACACGATGACACCATCAACAGCCTCAACAACACTATTGTTTCATATTTTCTGCAAAATGGGCATTGGAATGAAACACTATTAAGACAGGAAGCCCCCATCCATTTGATCCCAAAAATATTGAGTTACAAATTTCATTACCAGCCAGGGATGCTAGATGAGGCAGTGTGGAAACCTACTGGTAATGGTGACTTCTCATGTGCAACAGCCTGGCAAAGTTGCAGACAAAAAAAAGACAACAACAATATTAACTCCTACATATGGTACAAACTTGTACCATTCAAAATATCCTTTCTCGTTTGGAGGACTTTGAGATATAAACTTCCCACAAATGAAAAGATCATTAAATTTGGATCTTCTCCAGTTAATTGCTCATGCTGTAGAAGACCTGGGAGGGACGACATTAATCACATTTTTGTGAATGGTGATTTTGCTAAATACATTTGGGAATGGTTTGCGGCTCCTTGTGGTGTTTATCACAAGCAAACATATATAAGGGACATTCTATATAGCTGGTGGGGGATGGAGAATAAAAATGATGTGCACAAATTGATTTTAAAGGCAGCCCCTATTATCGTGTGTTGGAATCTATGGAAGAACAGGTGTGCTGCAAAATATGGGGGCAAATAGTCAAGTATTACTCACGTTAAATTCCTCATTACCAAAGATATCTATCTTTTGATTACCACAGCCTACTCCTATATTCAGTGGCCTGCTACTTGGCATGAAATGATCAAGATTATTGAGTTGTGCAAGCAGGACATTAGAATTTGGTAAATTAGTTGGGAAAAACCTCCTCAGAATATCCTAAAACTCAATACTTATGGTAGTGCACTCAACAACCTTAGCAAGATAGGAGGAGGGGAGAATCTTGAGAGATCATAGGGGTGAGCTAGTGTATGCTTTTTCTATACCATTTGGGAATGGCTCCAACAACCAGGCCGAGACTCTATCAGCCTCTCATGGTATTGAGTGGTGTTTACAACATGGCTACAAGAATATATTGCTAGAGGTGGATTCAGAACTCCTTATAAAATGGCTACAGCTCACTGCAAAACCTCCCTGGCAGCTGCAACAATCAATTCAGGAGCTTATTAATTATACCAGGCAGCTGGATTTTTTCAGTTGTCAACATACCTTCAGGGAAGCAAACTCCACAGCAGACTTCCTCTCCAAAAGAAGCCACAAAACCGATAGAGTGCAGCACTATTACATAGTCCAGCAACTTCCAGCAATAGTCAAAGGAATCTTTTTATTAGAACGAATGGGGATATCATATTTCAGAAGAAAGAAATTAAAGAGAATCAAGCGACCTCCATGAATCCTTTCCTTTGAATAATAAGGATCTTGTTTTCAAGTCCTTAACACTTTGAATATTCACCTTAGACCTTATTTGTCTTTTCTTCTTATAATGTAAGGGGAGAGTCTCCCTTGTTTATGCATTACTAGATTATTGTATAGAGAGGAGTCCTCTCTTTAGGATTTTTCTAGTTTCTTTATTGTAAGGGAATGAGAGGTCTTTCCTTAGTAGGAAAGAGTACTCCGAACCACTTTAGGATCGGAGGTAAGGTTTATATCCCCCTACTTGTATTTTTTTTTTTTGCTTCATTAATGTTAAGGCCTGGGGGTGTTGCTAAGCCCCTGACACCTTCAAGGGTCGTTCAAATAAAATTAAAAAAAACAAACCTTAAACACTATAAACCCAAAAACCTAAACCTTAGACCCTAAATCGTAAACTCCCAACCCTAAACTCCTTAACCATAAACCCTAAACCTTAAACCATAAAACATAAACCATTAAACCAAAACCCTAAACCCTTAACCCAGACCCTAAACCCTAAACTCTAAACCCTAAACCCTAAACACTAAACCCTAAACCCTAAACCCTAAATACTAAACCCTAAACCCTAAATACTAAACCCTAACCCCTAACCCCTAATCCCTAACCTCTAAACCCTAAACACTAAACCTAAACCATAAACCCTAAACCTTAAACCCTAAACACTAAATCATAAACCCTAAACCCTAAACCCTAGCCTTAAACCATTAATCCTAAATCATTAACCCAAACCATAAACCCTAAAACCTAAACTCAAAACCCTACACCCTAAACCCAAAACCATAAACCCTAATCTCTAAACTCTAAACCCAAAACCTTAAACCCTAAACCCGAAACCCTAGGTAGGTCGACTTATGACCCGCCATAGGATCGGAGGCTAGGTTTATGTCCCCCCCCCCCCTTGTACTTTTTTGAGCTCTTTTGAGCTTTTATTTATGCTAAGGCCTGTGGGTGTTGCTAAGCCCCTGACCCCCAAGGGTCGTTCAAATAAAAAAAAAACTCTAAACCCTAAACCCTAAATCCTTAACCATATAGCCTAAACCCTAACACTAAACCCAAAATACTAAATCCTAAATCCTAATCCCTAAACCCAAAACCCAAAACCCTAAAACCTAAATCTCAAATCCTAAATCCTAAACCCTAAACGCTTAAGCCATAACCCTAAACCCTAAACCCTAAACCCTAAACCCTAAACACTAAACACTAAACCATAAACCCTAAACTCCTAACCACTAGCCCATAAACCCTAAACTCATAAACCCTAAAATCTAAACCCTAGACCCTAAACCCTAAAATCTAAACCCTAAATTCCTTAACGCTAAACCCTAAACCTTAAACCATAAAATCTAAACCATAAACCCTAAACCCTAATCCCTAACCTCTAAACCCTAAACTCCTAATCCCAAATTCCTAAACCCTAACCTTAAACCCTAAATCCTAAACCCTAAACCCTAAGCCCTAAACCCTAAACCATAACCCCTAATCCCTAACCTCTAAACCCTAAACTCCTAATCCCAAATTCCTAAACCCTAACCTTAAACCCTAAATCCTAAACCCTAAACCCTAAGCCCTAAACCCTAAACCATAACCCCTAATCCCTAACCTCTAAACCCTAAACTCCTAATCCCAAATTCCTAAACCCTAACCTTAAACCCTAAATCCTAAACCCTAAACCCTAAGCCCTAAACCCTAAACCATAACCCCTAATCCCTAACCTCTAAACCTTAAACCCTAACCCCTAACATCTAAACCCTAAACCCTAAGTTTAACCCTAAACCCTAAACCCTAAGCCCTAGCCCTAAACCATTAATCCTAAACCATAAACACAAACTGTAAACCCTAAACCCTAAATCCTTAACTCAATACCCTACACCCTAAACCCTAAACCATAAGCCTTAATCTCTAAACTCTAAACCCTAAACCCTAAACCCAAAATCCTATACCCAAAATCCTAAACCATAACACCCAAACCCTAACACTAAACCCTAAATACTAAATCCTAAATCCTAAACCCTAAACCCTAATCCATAAACCACAAATCCTAAACCCTATACCCCTAACCCTCAACCCTTAACCCTTAACCCTTAACCCAGACCCCTAAGCCCTAACTCCTAAACCCTAACCCATAAATCCTATACTGTAACTCCTATACACTAACCCATAAACCCTAAACAGTAGCCCTAAACCATTAATCCTAAACTACAAACCCTAACCCCTAACCCTTAAATCCTAAACTCTAAACCCTAAACACTAAATCCAAAATCCTAAGTTCAAAACCCTAAACCTTAACCCTACACCCTTAACCCTTAACGTAAACCCTAATTCCTAAATCCTAAATTCTAAACTCTAAACCCAAAACCCAAAACCCTATACCATAAACCTTAAACCCTAAATCCTAAAATTTATACCCTAAACCCTAAACCCTAAACAATAAACACTAAACCCTAATGTCACGACCCAAGCCTAGGGCCTAGACGTGACCGGCGAATGGGGAACCCGAAGGAACCCCAAACAAGTCTCATAGCGTATCATTACACATCCTTGGTCGCGGAAGCAATTAAAATGACCATAAGCAATAAGCATAATCAAAGGGGGGAAATCGGGACTAAGGGAGCAAGAGAAAACAAAAAGAAATGATACATAAATACCATAGATGCGTCAAGCTCAAGCATAATACACAACTTGTCCAACACCACCTCTAAACATAAGTACTTAGCGGGGGCCAAGACAAACTACCGGGCTCACCCTCATAGTCAAAACATAACTAAAAAGAAAAAAAAAGTCTTATACATAGCAAAAGATCATAAGCAACGTCCCCGGAATGGAGCACTCACCAATAACCTCGATAGAAAATCGCATTAGCCACGCGGAGGAGGATGGTCAAGCGGTGCTCCGGTCCCTACATGGTGACATCATGTAGGCATAGAGTATGCGTTAGTACGTTTGAATGTACTAAGTATATGGGATGCAATGCAATGCAACAAGGGATGGACATCATAGGCAAAATGCATAATCATACCCGATAGATAGCACATTAATGAAATGATATATACAATGACGCTTACATAAAAATCATATTTAGTGGGACGTAGCACAAGTGTGGTGAGTGACCATCAATATAGTATTTCCAAGGCCTACCACCCCCTTGGAGAGGCGAAAGAGGTACAAACCCCTCAATGTGGTTACCCGGGCCTACCACCCCCCGAGCTAGGGACCAAGGTACAAACCCCTCGATATGGTTATACGGGCCTACTACCCCCCGTACTAGGCAACCAAGGTACCAACCCCTCGATACGGTTATACGGGCCTACTACCCCCCGTACTAGGCAACCAAGGTACCAACCCCTCGATACGGTTATACGGGCCTACTACCCCCCGTACTAGGCAACCAAGGTACCAACCCCTCGATACGGTTATACGGGCCTACTACCCCCCGTACTAGGCAACCAAGGTACCAACCCCTCGATACGGTTATACGGGCCTACTACCCCCCGTACTAGGCAACCAAGGTACCAACCCCTCGATACGGTTATACGGGCCTACTACCCCCCGTACTAGGCAACCAAGGTACCAACCCCTCGATACGGTTATACGGGCCTACTACCCCCCGTACTAGGCAACCAAGGTACCAACCCCTCGATACGGTTATACGGGCCTACTACCCCCCGTACTAGGCAACCAAGGTACCAACCCCTCGATACGGTTATACGGGCCTACTACCCCCCGTACTAGGCAACCAAGGTACCAACCCCTCGATACGGTTATACGGGCCTACTACCCCCCGTACTAGGCTTGGTCGACTCACAACACGTATATAGAGAAAATCATATACATGTGTCCATTTCATCATCATTTCAATAATTATATAACCATTCGATTCATAAGACGTACATTGGACCTTCCATTTCCTAAGAATTCTATAAATG
>NW_006239453.1:254838-255091 GCF_000226075.1 Solanum tuberosum
GAGAAAATCATATACATGTATCCCTTTCATCATCATTTCAATAATTATATAATCATTCGACTCATAGGATGTACATTGGACCTTCTATTTCCTATGAATTCTATAAATGACATTTTATCAAACACATGGTGGGCTATTGTTCATGTAGATAAAATCATGTCTTTCAAGAGTACTAAGTCCAACCAATTCCGAAATACATATATATCAGCCCACCAACAACATACATATATATATCAACCTTCATAATTTGATC
>NW_006239453.1:258897-263655 GCF_000226075.1 Solanum tuberosum
AACTAAGTGTGGAGCATATCTTGAAAGTTGGTTAAACTTAAGGGCGTACTCCCTCACACTCATAGACCCTTGTTTTAAATTCATGAACTCCACCAATTTGGCTTCCCTAAGCTCAAGAGGAAAGAATCGATTAAGGAAAGCCGTTTTGAACTCTTCCCAAGGCACCACATAGTTTGCCCCCTTCTCTTCCTTCCATTGGTTGTACCATATTTGGGCCACTCCTTTTAGTTGGTAGGCCGCCAATTCCGCCTTATCTTTTGACCTCATGCCCATGATAGCTAATATCTTGTGCACTTCATCAATGAACTCTTGAGGGTCTTCATTTAACTTAGACCCATAGAATTCCGGGGGATTCATCCGCACGAAGTCTCTCACCCGAGATGCCGGGGTAGGAGCCTAAGGGGCTTGGGCCCCATGGTTGGCTTGATTAGCCATAGCTTGGGCAAATAAATTAAGGGCATCCCGAAGATCCCCATTGGTCGGTTGTTCCTCGGGTGCGCGGGCTCGTCTTCCTCTTGTATTAGGCATGATCTAGCATAGCAAAGAGCAACCGTTAGGGAAGAACTTAATTCAACTCTATAGCACGACTTAGAACAAGGAGAAGGGAAACATTTCCTAAAACGTCTCATAGCCTCCTACTCACAGTTGTGGTGCACAACACAACCATGAATCGGACTCTAACCAACGCGGTGTGTTGGACTCCGAGGATCTATCAACCTAGTGCTCTGATACCAAGTTTGTCACGGCCCAAGCCTAGGGCCTAGACGTGACCGGCGAATGGGGAACCCGAAGGAACCCCAAACAAGCCTCATAGCATATCATTACACATCCTTGGTCGCGGAAGCAATTAAAATGACCATAAGCAATAAGTATAATCAAAGGGGGAAATCGGGACTAAGGGAACAAGAGAAACAAAAAAACTACTACCCCCCGTACTAGGCAACCAAGGTACCAACCCCTCGATACGGTTATACGGGCCTACTACCCCCCGTACTAGGCAACCAAGGTACCAACCCCTCGATACGGTTATACGGGCCTACTACCCCCCGTACTAGGCAACCAAGGTACCAACCCCTCGATACGGTTATACGGGCCTACTACCCCCCGTACTAGGCAACCAAGGTACCAACCCCTCGATACGGTTATACGGGCCTACTACCCCCCGTACTAGGCAACCAAGGTACCAACCCCTCGATACGGTTATACGGGCCTACTACCCCCCGTACTAGGCTTGGTCGACTCACAACACGTATATAGAGAAAATCATATACATGTATCCATTTCATCATTATTTCAATACTTATATAATCATCCGACTCATAGGATGTACATTGGACCTTCCATTTCCTATGAATTCTATAAATGGCATTTTATCAAACATATGGTGGGCTACTTGTTCATGTAAATAAAATCATGTGTTTCAAGAGTACTAAGTCCAACAAATTTTGAAATACATATATATCAGCCCACCAACAACATACATATATATATCAACCTTCATAATTTGATCATGGAAGCATGAAAACTATAACATCACATAATAATTCCATTTCATGATAATATGCAAAAATAGACCATAATAGGATGTGTAGTAGTAATTCCATAATTCAAGAGTTCATAAATGATCATAAGGACCCATAAACTTGAAGTAAAATAGAGGATAAATGGTTGGACTTGTGGAAAGGAAGGTTTCCACAATCAACCCACATACCTCAACTTTGGAGAATCCTTGATGAGGATTGGAATGGAGAATTGATGCTTGATATTGAGTCTTGAATCCGGAATTAAAAACTTGAGATGTCTGAATTTGGTTGAAGATCTTGGTGGAATTTTTGGAGAGGGATTAGTGAGTGTTTTTGAGTGTTTTGAAGCTAGAAAGAATATAACTAAGTATGGGACAATCCTCTTTTTATAAAAGAAAAACGTCCCAGCCGCTACAGTAACGTAGCTCACTGGAAATTGCACTTCTGCCCGGACAGGTTTTACGAAAATGATCATAACTCCTTCATCCTAACTCGGGAAATGAGGTGAAACCAATTGCATTGGAAAGCTAACTCGTAGAGGTTTAATTTAATAGGTAGCAGCCCTTCCAGTTCCTTGTGTGCTAATAGATATGACTCTTTAAAGTTGACCCTAAAAATCGCATTTTTTGCGATTTTCGAATTTTGATACGGTTGTTCTAAAATTCGGGTTACACCCAGTCCCCACTCAATTTGACCCCCTGAATAAGAATATGAAGTCGAATTTCCGAAATCATGCACGGATTTTGAGATATATGGAAATTACAATTATAGGTGTTTCCGAAGCACATTTTCAGGCATTTTTGGGGTCGTTTCACCTAAATCATAAATTCATAACCCTAAACCCTAACCTTAAACCTTATACCCTAAACCAAACACCCTAAACAAAACACCCTAAACCCTAAACCCTATACCTTAATCCTTAAAGCTTAACCCTAAACCCTAAACCCTAAACACTAAACACTAAACCTAAGCCCTAAACCCTAAAGCATAAACACTTAACACTAACCCTAACCCCTAAACGCTAAACCCCTTAACCCAAACCTCTAAACCCTAAATCCTAAAACCAAAACCGTAAACCCTAAACCTTAAACCCATAACTAAAAACCCTAAACTCTAAAATCTAAACCCTAAACAATAAACCTTTAACCTTAAACCCTAAATACTAAATCCTAAACTCTAAACTCTAAACCCTAAACCCTAAACCCTAAACTGTAAACCCTAATATCGAAACCCATAATACTTCACCCTAAACCTCAAACCCTAATCCTAAATCATAAACCTCTAAACCATAATTCCTAAACTCTAAACCCTAAACCCTAACCATAAACCTTAACCTTAAACCCTAAATCCTACACACTAAACCCAAAACCCTTAACCCTAAATACTAAACCCTAAACCCTAAACACTAAATAATATACCTTAAACCCTTAACCCTAAACCATAAACCCTAAACCCTAATCCCTAACCTCTAAACCCTAAACCCTAAGCCCTAAACACTAAACCATAACCCCTAATCCCTAACCTCTAAACCCTAAACCCTAAGCCCTAAACACTAAACCATAACCCCTAATCCCTAACCTCTAAACCCTAAACCCTAAGCCCTAAACACTAAACCATAACCCCTAATCCCTAACCTCTAAACCCTAAACCCTAAGCCCTAAACACTAAACCATAACCCCTAATCCCTAACCTCTAAACCCTAAACCCTAAGCCCTAAACACTAAACCATAACCCCTAATCCCTAACCTCTAAACCCTAAACCCTAAGCCCTAAACACTAAACCATAACCCCTAATCCCTAACCTCTAAACCCTAAACCCTAACCCCTAACATCTAAACCCTAAACCCTAAGTTTAACCCTAAACCCTAAACCCTAAGCCCTAGCCCTAAACCATTAATCCTAAACCATAAACACAAACTGTAAACCCTAAACCCTACATCCTTAACTCAATACCCTACACCCTAAACCCTAAACCATAAGCCTTAATCTCTAAACTCTAAACCCTAAACCCTAAACCCAAAATCCTATACCCAAAATCCTAAACCATAACACCCAAACCCTAACACTAAACCCTAAATACTAAATCCTAAATCCTAAACCCTAAACCCTAATCCATAAACCACAAATCCTAAACCCTATACCCCTAACCCTCAACCCTTAACCCTTAACCCTTAACCCAGACCCCTAAGCCCTAACTCCTAAACCCTAACCCACAAACCCTATACCGTAACCCATAAACCCTAAACCCATAAACCCTAAACAGTAGCCCTAAACCATTAATCCTAAGCTACAAACCCTAACCCCTAACCCTTAAATCCTAAACTCTAAACCCTAAACGTTAAACCCAAAATCCTAAGTTCAAAACCCTAAACCTTAACCCTACACCCTTAACCCTAACCGTAAACCCTAATTCCTAAATCCTAAATTCTAAACTCTAAACCCAAAACCCAAAACCCTATACCATAAACCTTAAACCTTAAATCCTAAAATTTATACCCTAAACCCTAAACCAAAAACTCTAAACCCTAAACAGTAAACACTAAACCCTAAATCATAAATTCATAACCTTAAACCTTATACCCTAAACCAAACACCCTAAATGAAACACCCTAAACCCTAAACCCTATACCCTAATCCTTAAAGCTTAACCCTAAACCCTAAACCCTAAACACTAAGCCTAAGCCCTAAACCCTAAAGCATAAACACTTAACACTAACCCTAACCCCTAAACGCTAAACCCCTTAACCCAAACCTCTAAACCCTAAATCGTAAAACCAAAACCGTAAACCCTAAACCTTAAACCCCTAACTAAAAACCCTAAACTCTAAAATCTAAACCCTAAACAATAAACCCTTAACCTTAAACCCTAAATACTAAACCCTAAACCCTAAACTCTTAACCCTAAACCCTAAACTCTAACCCTAAACCCTAAATCCTAAAACCTAAACCCTAAACCCTTAACCCTAAATGCTAAATTTAAGCCATAATTCCTAAAGTCTAAACCCTAAACCCTAACCATAAACCTTAACCTTAAACCCTAAATCCTAAACACTAAACCCAAAACCCTTAACCCTAAATACTAAACCCTAAACCCAAAACACTAAATAATATACCTTAAACCCTCAACCCTAAACCCTAAACCCTAAACCCTAATCCCTAACCTTTAAACCCTAAACTCCTAATCCCAAATTCCTAAACCCTAACCTTAAACCCTAAATCCTAAACCCTAAACCCT
>NW_006239453.1:263717-269508 GCF_000226075.1 Solanum tuberosum
CTAAACCCTAACCCCTAAACTAAACCTTAAACCCTTAACCCTAAACCCTAAACCCTAATCCCTCACCCCTAATCCCTAACCTCTACTCCATAAACCCCTAAACCCAAACACTTAAACCCTAAAGCTCAAAACTTAAATCGTAAACTCTACACCTTAAACCCTTAACCAAAAACTCTAAACTCTAAACTCTAAACCCTAAACAATAAACCCTAAACCCTAAACATTAAATGCTAAATCGTAAACCCTAAACCTTAAATAGTAAACACTAAACCCTAAATCATAAATTCTTAACCCTTAACACTAACCTTAAACCCTAAACCAAAAACCTTAAACCCCAAACCTTAAATCCAAATCCCTAAAGCTTAACACTAAACCCTAAACCTTAAACACTAAACCTAAGCCCTAAGCCCTAAACCCTATAGCATAAACCCTAAACACTAACCCTAACCCCTAAATGCTAACCTCTAAACCCTAAACCCCTTAACCCATACCCCTTAACCCTAAACCCATAGACCCTAAACCCTAAACTCTAAATCCAAAATCCCTTAACCATAAACCCTAAACCCTAAACCCTAAACCCTAAACCCTAACCCTAAACCATAAATCATAAACCATAAACCCTAAACACTAAACCCTAAACCCTAAACTCTAACCTCAAACCCAAAATCCTAAAATATAAACCCTAAATCCTTAACCCTAAATTCTAAACCCTAAACCATAATTCCTAAACTCTAAACCCTAAACCCTAACCTTAAACCCTAAATCCTAAATGCTAAACCCTAAGCCCTAAATACTAAACCTTAAAACCTTAGCCCTAAACCCTAAACATTAAACTCCAATCCCTAAAGCTTAACACTAAACCTTAAACCTTAAAAACTAAACCTAAGCCCTAAGCCCTAAACCCTAAACCCTATAGCATAAACACTAAACACTAACCCTAACCCCTAAATGCTAACCTCTAAACCCTAAACCCCTTAACCCTAAACCCATAGACGCTAAACCCTAAACTCAAAATCCAAAATCCCTTAACCATAAACCCTAAACCCTAACCCCTAAACCCTAAACCCTAAACACTAAATCCTAAACCCTAAACTCTAACCCTAAACCCTAAATCCTAAAATATAAACCCTAAACCCTTAACCCTAAATGCTAAACAATAAACCATAATTCCTAATGTTAGAAATGATCGTCCTCCTGGTAACATTCCTAATCTTCCCAAAATTGATCCATTAGCTGCTCCTTCCCCTTATACTGTTGCACAAACTTATGCTGATAGACTTAGGTATAATCAGGCCAAATGTGATGTTTCCATTACATTGACAGCACCTGAAATTACCACTAAGCAGGGTCTGCCTGCAGTGTTGTACGTGAAAGAAGAGGTCATGAAAGATTTAGCAACCACTTGCAAATATACCCTAATTGGGAAATTTAGTAACACCACCTAAAGTGGAGCTAATTAGGAATAATTTTAGTCTACAAACTCAACTATCTTGGGGAGTTAAAATTGTACATTTTAATTCTAGACATGTATACATTGATCTTGATAATGAGCTGGATTATAATATGGTTTGGACTAAGCAAATGATGAGTATAGCAGGGCAGGTAATGAGAATTCAAGTGTGGACTCCTAATTTTAAATCGGATGAAGAAACTCCTATAGTCCTTATTTGGATTTCATTACCTGAGCTACCTTGGCACTGTTATAACAAGGACTTTGTTTCTGGATTGCTTTCACCTATTGGTAAGGTTTTATACTTGGATTCTGCATCTATTAAAAAGACTAGGGGTAGTCAAGCAAGGGTGAAGGTCCAAGTTGATCTTACTGAAAAGAGACCCCCTTACATTTGGATGGGTTATGTAGGGAGGATATCACTGATGGGAGATGGCAAAAAATAGAGTATGATAACATTCCGGATTATTGTTTTTACTGTAAGCATCAAGGACAATTGGATAGTGATTGTACCATAAGGCAAAGATATGAGGACAAAAAGAAAAAGGAGTTGGAGAATGTGAGGAACAAACATAATATAGATAAGGATAATAATCCACAACAATCTAAGAGTCACAAAGAAAGTGAGCATCAGGAGGATAATAATCAGCATTATAAGCAACAAAGATATCAGGAGCACATGCAGTATCAACAGGATGATCAGTGGCAAACACACAAGGAGAAGGAACAATAATCAACCACAAACACCTAGAGACCATATCAGACAAGTAGACCAGACCATCAAACAGGTAGGTATAACTACTATTCCTACACAAAATACATATATTAATCTTGATATGCATGATTTATCACCTAGTTTAGAGGTTTTGGACAAATACAAAGGCAATAAAAGTGATAGCAGACCTCAGACAGCAGCAGCTCAAAGGCAAGTCCAGGATGAGTATAATAGAAAATCAGCAAACATTGGACAGGACAACATTAACAGACCTGTACAGGAGGATAAAAGTTCTACACAGGTAACTCAGATTAATATAAGACAAGAAGTATCTACAGGACAAGCTGACCATTAATCCTAAATAATAAACCCAAACTGTAAACCCTAAAACCTAAAGTCAAAACCCTATACCCTAAACCCTAAGCCATAAACCCTAATCTCAAAACTCTAAACCCTAAACCTTAAATCCTAAACCCTAAACCCTAAACCCTAAATCCTTAACCATAAAACCTAAACCTTACCTGCAGCTGCCAGTAACATGGTCAGCATTGGCGGAATGTATTGAAAATAGTAAACAAGATATTAGAGTTACTTTAGTTATATGGAACACTCCACCTCCTAACAGATATAAGTTGAATAGTGATGGTAGTGCCTTGTACACTACAGGAAAAATTGGACGAGGTGGCATTTTACGAGATGCTCAAAGGTACATTATCTATGCCTTTGCTATACCATTGGGTGTAGGAACAAATAATCAAGTTGAGGTGCTTGATGCCTGTTATGGGTTAAATTGGTGCTTGCAACATGGTTACAATAATATCTTGTTAGAAGTTGACACTGAACTATTAACAAAGTGGTTTTTGGAGGTGTCTATTCCTCCTTGGAGGTTACATAGGTATATAAAGGAACTGAAAAATTATTGATAACCAATGTGTTTTCTTTCAATATAATCATACATACAGAGAGGCTAATAGTATAGCAGACCTCTTGGCTAAATACAGTCACAAACAAGATATAATGCAACATTATTATACTCCTCAACAATTGCCCCGTCAAGTAAAAGGGAGTTATCTGTTAGAGCAAATGGAGTACAAAATTTCAGAAGGAAAAAGTTGAAAAGGATCAAACAACCACCTTAACTATTGGAATCACGGTACAGCAACGAACAAGTCATTTTTCAAGGCATTATGGTATTATCTTTTTGCTGGATTTGTTTCTATTCGAAATTACTAAATCTTACTTAGGTATAGTAATTTGTTTAGGACTAGTTTTAGTGTTTCTTGTAAAGGGAGAGTCTCCCTTATTTATGCATTATTAGTAACTTTGTATTAAGAGAGGAGTCCTTTGTAGGAGCTTAGTTTAAGTTTACATCATATTGTATAGGGTGGAGTAGAATAACCTTAGTAGGTAGGCTAACTCTAAACCCATCTTAGGATAGGAGGTAAGGTATATGCCCCCCTTCCTTGTACTTTTGTTTTTTATATATGATAAGGCTTGGGGGTGATGCTTAGCCCCTGACAAACCTCAAGGGTCGTAAAAAAAATTAAGAGAATTTTTTTTTTAAAAAAAAAAAAAAAAAAAAAACCCTAAAACCCATACCCTACAACCTTATACCCTAGACCCTAAACCCTAAACTCCTTAACCCTAAACCCTCAACTTTAAACCATAAAACGTAAACCCTAAACCCTTAACCCAAACCCTAAACTGTAAACCCTAAACCCTAAACCGTAACACTAATCACTAAACCCTAACCCTAAACTCTAATCCCTAAGGACTAAACTGTAAACCCTAAATCCTAAACCCTAAACCCAAAACCCTAAACTCTAACCCTTAAACCCTAACCCCTAAACTCTAACCCTTAAACCCTAAACCCATAAACCCTAAAACCTAAACCCTAGACCCTAAACCCTAAATTTAAAACCCTAAAATCCTTAACCATAAACCTAAACCATAAACCATAAAACCTAAACCCTAAAACCAATACCCAAAACCCTTAACCTAGACTCTAAATCCTAAACCCTAACCCTAATCACTAAACCCTAATCCTAAATCGTAAAACCTGAACCCTAAACCCTAAACCCTAAACTCTAAACCCTAACCTTTTAAAATTAAACCCTAAACCCAAAACCTTAAACCTAAACACTAAACCTTAACTCAAAACCGTAAACACTAAACACTGAACCCTAAGCCCTAAACCCTAACCCTAAACCCTAAATCGAAAACCCTAAACCCTAAATCGTAAACCCGTACCCCTAAACTCTAATCCTAAACCATAAAACCTGAACCCTAAACCCTAAACCCTAAACCCCAAACACTAAATACTGAACCCTAAACCCTAAACCCTAACCCTAAACCGTAAATCGTAAACCGTAAACCGTAAACCCTAAACCGTAAACCCTAAATCCTAAACCCTTCGCCCTAAACTCTAAATACTAAACCCTAAATCCTTAACCCTAACCCCAAAACCCTAACCTCTAATCCCTAACCTCTAAACCCTAAACACTAAACCTTAACACTAAACCATAAACCGTAAACTCTAAATCATAAACCGTAAACTCTAAATCATAAACCCTAAACTCAAAACCCTAGCCTTAAACCATTAATCTTAAACCATAAACCCAAACCGTAAACCCTAAAACCTAAACTCAAAACCCTACACCCTAAACATTAAACCATAAACTCTAAACTCGAAACCTTAAACCCTAAACACTCAACCCTAAACCCTAAACCATAAACACTAAATCTTTTACCGTAGAAACCTAAACCCTAACACTAGGCACGAAAACCTAAATCCTAAATCCTAAACCCTAAACCTTAAATCTTAAACCCTAAACCTCAAATCCTAAACTCTAAACACTTAACCCTTAACCCTTAACCCTAAACCCTAACTCCTAAACCCTAAACACTAAACCATAAACCCTAAACCCTAACCCCTAAATCCTAAACCCCAAACCCTAAACCCTAAACCCATAAACCTGAAATGACCCAAAAAGTTCTTAGAAATGTGCTTCGGAAGTTACCGGAAACTTGTTTAGCTATATATGAAAAAATTCCATTTCGTTTTTCAAAAATCTGACTTATATTCTTGTTTAGGGGGTCAAATTGAGTGGGGAATGGGTCTAACCCAAATTTTAGAGCAACCGTATCAAAATTCAAAATTTCCAAGTGAAGCCTTTTTCGAGGGTCTACTTTGGAGGGTCATATCTCCTAGCACACAATTATTGGGTGGCCAATAACATATCCATGGAAAGCCCTTTGATTTAGCTACCTAACGCACTTCGTTTCACCTCATTCGGAGTTCGGACGAAGAAGTTATGCCCATTTTCGTAAAATCTGTCCGGCAGGAAAGACAATTTCCAGTAAGCGTTTTTACTGTTCACCCGCCTCATTTTTTTTCTAAGTGTTGGACCATTTTTCCCAAGGGCACATGTTATTTCCTATTTACCATTAGTACAAATCCCATCTCTAAAACATTTCCCAAAACACCTCTCCCATACTTAGACACATTTTCTCTCAAGTTCTCTCAAGAACCCTAATCCAAAACCTTCCTCAAGATTGAAGAGACTCTTGCTCCAAGTTCCAAGCTTCCATTGAAGACACTCTCAAGACCTTCAAAAAAAAAAAAA
>NW_006239453.1:270555-270995 GCF_000226075.1 Solanum tuberosum
TCCTTCGGGTTTCTCATTCGCCATGTCACGTGTAGGCCCTAGGCTTGGGTCATGACAAGCTTGGTATCAGAGCACTAGGTTGTTAAATCCTCGGAGTCCAACACACCGAGTTGAGTAGAGTCGTAATCATGGTTGTGAATTGCGCCATGACTATGAATGAGAGGCTACAAAACGTTTTACGAAAGGTTTCCCTTCTTCATGTTCTATGTCGTGCTTATAGTGCGATAAGGTGATTCCTCCGTAACGCTTGTTCTTTGGATTGCTAGATCATCATGCCAAACATGAGGGGAAGTCGGGCCCGATCACCGGAAGAGCCACCCACCAATGGTGAGCTCCGTGATACACTCACCATGCTTGCACAAGTGGTAGCTAACCAAGTGCAACAAGGAGCCCAAGCTCCTCGAACTACCACCCCGGGGGAAAGGGTGAGAGATTTCATG
>NW_006239453.1:275398-275566 GCF_000226075.1 Solanum tuberosum
TGACCCAAAAAGTTCTTAAAAATGTGCTTCGGAAGTTATCGAAAACCTGTTTAGCTATATATAAAAAAAATCCATTTCGTTTTTCAAAAAACCGACTTCATATTCTTGTTTAGGGGGTCAAATTGAGTGGGTAATGGGTCTAACCCAAATTTTAGAGCAACCGTATCA
>NW_006239453.1:275956-279712 GCF_000226075.1 Solanum tuberosum
TGACCAACATCAACCATGTGAGAGGTTTATATCTCACCACCTAGGATGCTTGGGGTGTGACCAACATCAACCATGTGAGAGGTTTATATCTCACCACCTAGGATGCTTGGGGTGTGATCAACATCAACCATGTGAGAGGTTTATATCTCACCACCTAGGATGCTTGGGGTGTGACCAACATCAACCATGTGAGAGGTTTATATCTCACCACCTAGGATGCTTGGGGTGTGACCAACATCAACCATGTGAGAGGTTTATATCTCACCACCTAGGATGCTTGGGGTGTGACCAACATCAACCATGTGAGAGGTTTATATCTCACCACCTAGGATGCTTGGGGTGTGACCAACATCAACCATGTGAGAGGTTTATATCTCACCACCTAGGATGCTTGGGGTGTGACCAACATCAACCATGTGAGAGGTTTATATCTCACCACCTAGGATGCTTGGGGTGTGACCAACATCAACCATGTGAGAGGTTTATATCTCACCACCTAGGATGCTTGGGGTGTGACCAACATCAACCATGTGAGAGGTTTATATCTCACCACCTAGGATGCTTGGGGTGTGACCAACATCAACCATGTGAGAGGTTTATATCTCACCACCTAGGATGCTTGGGGTGTGACCAACATCAACCATGTGAGAGGTTTATATCTCACCACCTAGGATGCTTGGGGTGTGACCAACATCAACCATGTGAGAGGTTTATATCTCACCACCTAGGATGCTTGGGGTGTGACCAACATCAACCATGTGAGGGGTTTATACCTTGCCACCAGGGTGTCCGGGTGTGAACGGCATCCCCCATCCTAAGTTGGGGTTATAGATTGGTTGGATCATGCATACACATATGATATCTACTATTAGTATAGAGTTACTTAAACATGTTTTGACTTCACTTTGATCATGCATCCTCATATTGTTATTCATAATGCCTATGAAACTATTTCTTGTATTTCGATTGTGTCCTTGTCTATTGTTGTGTTGCACCTCGCATACTTAGTACATTCCAAGTACTAACGCATATTTTGCCTACATGATGTCACCATGTAGGGACCGGAGCTACTCTTGATCCTTCTTTTCGTTCACGTGGCTAGTACGGTGCTTATCCGAGTTGTTGGTGAGTCCTCAATGATTCGAGGGCTATGTTATGTTTCCTACTCCTATGTTTTGAGACTTTAGCTTGCAATTGTATTTTGACTATGAGGGGAGCCGGTAGAATGTCATGGCCCCGTCCCATTTATGTATGTAGAGGTGTGCGTTGGACAAGTATTTTGTAAATGAGCTTGACTCTTGTTCTATGATGTCATTTTGAAATGGTTTGCCCTTAGTCTCTATTTCCCGTTAATTAATGTTGAATGTAGTTCCGCGACCGATGAAGTGTGATGACAAGTTTGAGAGGCTTGTTTGGGGTTCCTTCGGGTTCCTCATTCGCCATGTCACGTCTAGGCCCTAGGCTTGGGTCGTGACAAAACCCAAAAACCTAAATCCTAGATCCTAAACCCTAAACCTTAACCCATAAAACCTAAACCCTAAACCCTTAACCAAAACCAAAAACCGCAAAACTTAAATCCTAAACCCTAAACCCTAAACCCTAAACTCCTTAACCAAAAGCCCTAAACCTTAAACCCTAAACCCTTACCCCAGACCCTAAACTCCTAAACCCCACAACCTAAACCCTAAATTCTAAACCCTAAACCTTAAACCATAAACCCATACCCTAAACCCTAAATCTTAAACGATAAAACCTAAACCCTAACCTTCAACCCAAAATCCTAAATCCTAAAGCCTAAACCCTTAACCCCTAACCCTTAACCTTAAACCGTAAACAGTAAACCCTAAACCATAAACCATAAACCCTAAACCATAAACCATAAACCATAAACCGTAAATGCTAAACCCTAAACCCGAACACCTAAATCCTAACCCATAAACCCAAAACCCATAAAGCCTAAAACCTAAACCCTAGACCCTAAATCCAAAATTCTAAACCCTAAACTCCTTAACCATAAACCCCAAACCTTAAACCATAAAACCTGAACACTAAACCTATACCCTAAACCCTAAATCCTAAACCATAAACCTAATCACTAAACCCTAACCCTAAACTCTAAACCCTAAACCTTAAACCCTAAACCCCAAACTTTAAACCTAAACACTAAATACTAACACTAAACACGAAACCCTAAACCCTAAAACCTAAACCCTAAGCCCTAAACACTAAACCTAAACCCTAAGCGCTTATCCCTAAATACTAAACCCTAACTTAACCTAACCCCTTAAACCTAAACCCTAACCCCTAATTCCTAACCACAAACCCTAAACACTAAACCTAAACCTTAAACCCTAAAACCTAAACTCTAAATCATAAACCATAAACCTTAAGCCCTAGCCGTAAACCATTAATCTTAAACCATAAACCGAAACTGTAAACCCTAAAACCTAAATTCAAAACCCCACACCCTAAATGCTAAACCATAAACACTAATCTCTAAACTTTAAAACCTAAATCATTAACCATAAACCCTAAACCCTAAACCATAAACCATAAACCATAAACCCTAAATGCTAAACCCTAAACTTGAACCCCTAAATCCTAACCCATAAACCCTAAACCCATAAAGCCTAAAACCTAAACCCTAGACCCTAAACCCTAAACTCTAAACCCTAAACTCCTTAACCATAAACCCTAAACCCTAAACCATAAAACCTAAACCGTAAAACCAAAACCCTAAACCGTTAACCTAGACTCTAAACCTTAAACCCTAAATCCTAACCCTAATCACTAAACCCGAATCCTAAACCGTAAACCCTAAATCCTGAACCCTAAACCCTAAACCCTAACTCCTTAAGCCTAAATCCTTAACCCTAAACCCTAAAACTTAAACATAAACACTAAACCTTAACCCAAAACCTTAAACACCAATCACTGAACCCTAAAACCTAAACCCTAAACCCTAAACCCTAAACCGTAAAACCAAAACCCTAAACCGTTAACCTAGACTCTAAACCTTAAACCCTAAATCCTAACCCTAATCACTAAACCCGAATCCTAAACCGTAAACCCTAAATCCTGAACCCTAAACCCTAAACCCTAACTCCTTAAGCCTAAATCCTTAACCCTAAACCCTAAAACTTAAACATAAACACTAAACCTTAACCCAAAACCTTAAACACCAATCACTGAACCCTAAAACCTAAACCCTAAACCCTAAACCCTAAACCCTAAACCCTAAACCCTAAACCCTAAACCCTAAACCCTAAACCGTGAACCGTGAACCCTTAACCCTTAACCCTTAACCCTTAGTCCTTAGCCCTAAACCCTAAATACAAAACCCTAAACCCTAACCTCTAATCCCTAACCTCTAAACCATAAACACTAAACCTTAACCCTAAACAATAAATACTAAACTCTAAATCATAAACCCTAAACTCTAAACCCTAGCCTTAAACCATTAATCTTAAACCATAAACCCAAACCGCAAACCCTAAAACCTAAACTCAAAACCCTACACCTTAAACCCTAAACCATAAACCATAAACCCTAATCTCTAAACTCTAAACCCTAAACCTTAAACCCTCAGCCCAAAACCCTAAACCATAAACACTAAATCTTTTACCATAAAACTTAAATCCTAAGACTAAACCAGAAAACCTAAATTCCAAATCCTAAACCCTAAACCCTAAACATCAAATACTAAACTCTAAACACTTAACCCTAAACCCTAACCCCTAAACCCTAAACCCTAAA
>NW_006239453.1:279846-280356 GCF_000226075.1 Solanum tuberosum
AAACTCATTAACCCTAAACCCTAAACCTTAAACCATAAAACCAAAACCCTAAACCCTTAACCCAAACCCTAAACCATAAACCCTAAATCATAAACCCTAAACCCTAAACCCTAACCCTAATCACTACACCTTAACCCTAAACTCTAAACCCTAAAGACTAAACCATAAACCCTAAACCATAAACCATAAAGCATAAACCCTAAATCCTAACCCTTCAACCCTAAACCCTTAAACCCTAAACCCTAAACTCCTTAACCATAAACCCTAAGCCTTAAACCCTCAAACCAAAACCCTAAACCCCTAACCAAGACCCTAAACCCCTAAACCCTAAAACCTAAACCCTAAACTCTAAACCCTAAACCTTAAACCATAACCCCATACCCTAAACCCTAAATCCTAAACCATAAAACCTAAACCTTAACCTTAAACCCAAAATCCTAAATCCTAAACCCTAAACCCTTAACCCTTAACCCTAAACCCTAAACCCTAAACCCTAAACAAGAAAACCTA
>NW_006239453.1:280904-291819 GCF_000226075.1 Solanum tuberosum
CTAAATCATAAACCCTAAACCCTAAACCCTAACCCTAATCACTACACCTTAACCCTAAACTCTAAACCCTAAAGACTAAACCATAAACCCTAAACCATAAACCATAAAGCATAAACCCTAAATCCTAACCCTTCAACCCTAAACCCTTAAACCCTAAACCCTAAACTCCTTAACCATAAACCCTAAGCCTTAAACCCTCAAACCAAAACCCTAAACCCCTAACCAAGACCCTAAACCCCTAAACCCTAAAACCTAAACCCTAAACTCTAAACCCTAAACCTTAAACCATAAACCCATACCCTAAACCCTAAATCCTAAACCATAAAACCTAAACCTTAACCTTAAACCCAAAATCCTAAATCCTAAACCCTAAACCCTTAACCCTTAACCCTAAACCCTAAACCCTAAACTGTAAATAGTAAACCTTAAACTATAAATCATAAACCCTAAACCATAAACCATAAACCTTAAATGCTAAACCCTAAACCCACCCTAACCCCTAAATCCTAACCCACAAACCCTAAACCCATAAAGCTTAAAACCTAAACCCTAGACCCACAATCCTAAACTCTAAACCCTAAACTCCTTAACCATAAACCCTAAACCTTAAACCATTAGACCTAAATCATAAAACCAAAACCCTAAACCCTAAACCGTAAACTCTAACTCTAATCACTAAACCATAATTCTAAATTCTAAACCCTAAACCCTAAACCCTAAATACTAAACTCTAATACTAAACACTAAACACTAAACCCTACACCCTAAACCCTAAACCCTAAACCCTAAACACTATACCCAAAATCCAAACCCTAAACCCTAAATCCTAAACCCTAAACACTAAACCCTTAACTCTGACCCATTAACCCTAAACCCAAACCCCTAATCCCTAACCTCAAAACCCTAAACACTAAACTTACACCCTAAACCCTAAAATCTAAACTCTAAATCATAAACCCTAAACCCTAAACCCTAGCCTTAAACCATTAATCCTAAACCATTAATCCAAACTGTAAACCCTAAAACCTAAAGTCAAAACCCTACACCCTAACCCCTAATCTCAAAACTCTAAACCCTAAACCCTAAATCCTTAACCATAAAACCTAAACCTTACCTGCAGCTGCCAGTAACATGGTCAGCAGTGGTGGAATGTAATTGAAAATAGTAAACAAGATATTAGAGTTACTTTAGTTATGTGGAAGACTCCTCCTACTAATATATATAAGTTGAATACTGATGGTAGTGCCTTGTACACTACATGAAAAATTGGAGGATGAGACATTTTACGAGATGCTCAAGGGTACATTATCTATGCCTTTGCTATACCATTGGGTGTAGGAACAAATAATCAAGTTGAGCTGCTTGCTACCTGTTATGGGTTAAATTGGTGCTTACAACATGGTTTCAATAATATCTTGTTAGAAGTTGACTCTGAACTATTAACAAAGTGGTTTTTGCAGGTGTCAATTCCTCCTCGGAGGTTACATAGGTATATATAGGAACTGAAAATTATTGCTAACCAATGTGTTTTCTATCAATGTAATCATACATACAGGGAGGCTAATAGTACAGCAGACCTCTTGGCTAAATACATTCACAAACAAGATATAGTGCAACATTATTATACTTCTCAACCATTGCCCCGTCAAGTAAAAGGGAGTTATCTGTTAGAGCAAATGGGAGTACAAAATTTCAGAAGGAAAGAATTGAAAAGGATCAAACAACCACCTTAACTATTCCAATCACGGTAGAACAACAAACAAGTCATTGTTCAAGGCATTATGGTAATATCTTTTTGCTAGAGTTTCTTTCTATTCGAAACTACTATATCTTACTTAGGTATAGTAATTTGTTTAGGCCTAGTTTTAGTTGTGTCTTGTAAAGGGAGAGTCTCCCTTATTTATGTATTATTAGTAACTTTGTATTAAGAGAGGAGTCTTCTCTTGGTGCTTAGTTTAATTTTACATCATATTGTATAGGGTGGAGTAGACTAACCTTAGTACGTAGGTTGACTCTAAACCCACCTTCGGATTGGAGGTAAGGTATATGCCCTCTTCGTTGTACTTTTATTTTTTATATATGATAAGGCTTGGGGGTGATGCTTAGCCCCTAACGTACCTCAAGGGTCGTTTTTTTTTTTTAAGATAAATTTTTTAAACACAGAATAGAAAAGGAAAAACCCTTCAACCTATACCCTAGACCCTAAACCCTAAACTCTAAACCCTAAACTCCTTAACCCTAAACCCTAAACCTTAAACCATAAAAAGTAACCCTAAACCCTTAACCCAAACCTTAAACTGTAAACCCTAAACCCTAAACCCTAACACTAATATCTAAACCCTAACGCTAAACTCTAATCCCTAAAGAATAAATTGTAAACCCTAAACCCTAAACCCCAAACCCTAACCCCTAAACTCAAACCCTTAAACCCTAAACCCACAAACCCATAAACAAACCCTAGACCCTAAACCCTAAACTCTAAACCCTAAAGTCCTTTACCATAAACCCTAAACCCTAAACCTTAAACCATAAAACCTAAACCCTAAAACCTAACCCTAATCGCTAAACCCTAATCCTAAACCGTAAACCCTAAACCCTAAATTCTGAACCCTAAACCCTAAACCCTAACCCTTTAAGACTAAACCCTAAACCCTAAACCTTAAACCTAAACACCAAACCTTAACCCAAAAACCTAAACACTAAACACTGAACCCTAAACCCTAAACCATAACTCTAAACCCTAAGCCCTAAACCCTAACTCTAAACCCTAAACCCTAAACCGTAAATCCTTAACCCTTAACCCTTACCTCTAAACCCTAAACACTAAACACAAAACCCTAAACCCTAAATACTAAACCCTAAACCCTAAACCCTAACCCCTAAACCCTAACCTCTAATCCCTAGCCTCTAAACCCTAAACACTAAACCCTAACCCTAAACAATAAACCCTAAACTCTAAATCATAAACCCTAAACTCTAAACCCTAGCCTTAAACCATTAATCTTAAACCATAAACCCAAACCGTAAACCCTAAAACCTAAACTCAAAACCCTAAAGCCTAAAGCCTAAACCCTAAACCCTAATCCCTAATCCCTAAACTCTAAACCCTAAACCTTAAACCCTAAATCCTAAACCCAAAACCATAAACCATAAACCCTATATCTTTTACCATAAAACCTAAACCCTAACACTAAACCTGAAAACCTAAATCCTAAATCCTAAACCCTAAACCCTAAACCCTAAACCCCAAATCCTAAATTCTAAACATTTAACAATTAAACCTTCACACTAAACCCTAAACACCAAACCGTAAACCCTAAATGCTAACCCCTAAACCCAAAACCCATAAACCATAAAACCTAAACCCTAGACCCTAATCCCTCAACTCTAAAACCTAAACTCCTTAACCTTAAACCCTAAACCTTAAACCATAAAACCTAAACCCTAAACCCTAAACCATAAACCCTAAATCCTAAATCCTAAACCCTAAACCCTAAACCCTAACCCTAATCACTAAACCTTAACCCTATATTCTAAACACTAAAGACTAAACCATAAACCGTAAATCCTAAAT
This sequence comes from Solanum tuberosum, assembly GCF_000226075.1. NCBI lineage: Eukaryota > Viridiplantae > Streptophyta > Magnoliopsida > Solanales > Solanaceae > Solanum > Solanum tuberosum. Next base: position 284,479 of record NW_006239453.1, read on the forward strand.
CATAAACCCTAAACCCTAAACCTTCAACCCTAAACTTTTAAACCCTAAACCATAAAACCTAAACCTTAAACCCTAAACCCTAAACCCTAAACTCCTTAACCATAAACCCTAAAACCAAAACCCCAAACCCTTAACCTAGACCCTAAACCCTAAACCCTAAAACCTAAAACCTAAACTATAAAACCTAAACCTTAAACCATAAACTCATACCCTAAACCCTAAATCCTAAACCACAAAACCAAAACCCTAACATTAAACCCAAAATCCTAAATCCTTAACCCTAAACCCTAAACCCTTATCACTAAACCCTAAACCTTAACCCTTAACCCTAAACCCTAAACAATAAACCCTAAACCATAAACTGTAAACCCTAAACCCTAAACCATAAACCATAAACCCTAACCCTTAAATCCTAACCCATAAACCCTAAACCCGCAAAACCTAAAACCTAAACCATAGACCCTAAATCCTAAACTCTAAACCCTAAACTCCTTAACCATAAACTCTAAACCTTAAACCATAAAACCAAAACCATAAAACAAAAACCCTAAACCCAGACCCTAAACCCTAAACCCTAAACCCTAAACCTAAACCCTAATCCCAAAACCCTAAACCCTAACCCTAAAACCCTAAACCCTAATATCTAAACCTGAAACTCTAAACCCTTAACCCTTAACCCTAAACCCTAAATATATGCTAAGGCCCGGGGGTGTTGCTAAGCCCCTGACACCCCCAAGGGTCGTTATTTAAAGAAAAAAAACCCTAAATACTAAACAATAAAACCTAAATACTAAACACTAAACCCTTAACCCTAAACCCTAAACCCTAACCTCTAATCCCTAACCTCTAAACCCTAAACACTAACCCTTAACCCTAAACCCTAAACCCTAAACCCTAAACCATAAACCCTAAATGCAAAACCCTAAACCCTAACCCCTAAATCCTAACCCATAAACCCTAAACCCATAAAGCATAAAACCTAAACCTTAGACCCTAAATCCTAAACTCTAAACCCTAAACTCCTTAACCATAAACCCTAAACCTTAAACCATAAAACCTATACCATAAAACCAAAATCCTAAACCCTAAACTCTAAACCCTAACCCTAATCACTAAACCTTAACCCTAAACCCTAAACCCTAAACTCTAAACCCTAAACCCTATACCCTAAGACCTAAACCTAAACATTAAACCCTAATACTAAACACTAAACACTAAATCCTAAACCCTAAACCCTAAACCTTAAACCCTAAACCCTAACCCTAAACTCTAAATCCTAGTTTATTGTTTACTAGTTATGATGTACGGAGTGGAGTCCTCTCTTCTAGGCGCATAGTTAGTAGGTTCCTTTTATAGTACGGGGATGAGTCGACTAGCCTTAATAGGAAGGTTGACTCATGTAGCACCATAGGTTCGGAGGTAAGGTTTATGTCCCCCTCCTTGTATCTGTTTTTTGTTTTTGTTATTAATGCTAAGGCCTGGGGGTGTTGCTATGCCCCTGACCCCCCCAAAGGTCGTTCAAAAAAAAAAACTTAAACCTAAACACTAAACCCTAAACCCTAAATCCTAAACCCTAAACCCTAAATGCTTATCCCTAAATACTAAACCCCAAACCCTAAACCCTAAACCTAAACATTAAACCTCAACCCAAAACCCTAAACACTAAACATTGAACCCTAAACCCTAATGTAACATCCCATATTTTGCATATACTAGTTTTATGTGAGTAGTGAGGGTTTGAAATAGGTTTGACAATATTCGAAAGATGTTTGAGGCTAAATAGAGTAAGTAAAGTATAATTTGTCATAGCAATCAACCTACTTGCTTAAGCTACTGATTCGGATGTCTTACGTAATTAAGTTACTTACGTACATGTGTAGCTTACGTAGAAAGGATGACATAGGTTCTTAATGGTAGATTAACTGCTGACCTACTTAAATAAGTGGTAAGTAGGTGATGCACCTATTTAGGAAATATGTGGACTGCATTTTAAAAGAAAAGGGCAACTAGGTGATGCAGCTACTTAAAGAAGTTGTGGCAGAAATTAAGGGAGTGATGTACCTGCTTACATAAAGTGAGGGTCTAAATATTTCTACACATTTCTTAATGTAAAAAACGTCCATAAAGGACCCTTAAGAGAATGAAATACATTTCATATATCTCTCACTTGTTCTACAGCAATTTACTCCCAAAAAGAAACCCTAGAAGCTCCAAAGTGCTGGCCTGCAAGTTCACTATTAAAAATCTGAGAAAACCCTTTATATTTTTCAAGTCCAAGTTGGTGTAACATCTCCCATCCTAAGAAATTCAAGAGGAGGAACTGATTTCACCTTAAGGTAAGGCTATTGCCATATGTTAATTTTTTCATCCCTCTTTTGTGCTTGAATCGGTTAGGGGATTTGGTATGTGAATGAGCTGAGAATTGTTCCTTTTACATGGTGTGAGATTGGGGAATGATCTGGTTGATTGTGTATGTTGGGACAGCCATGAAGGGGAGTCCCCTTTAACTCAATTGTTAGCCCATTTGAGCATTTTAAATGTAATGTTAGTTGGATGTTCAAGGGACAGTAGTCGGAAACCGTGAGTTCATATTGCTACTACCACATTCTGATGTTAGAAACTGATTTGTGCATAGTAACATAAGAAGGGCATGTGCAGAAGTCATAAGAACTTGTGAAAGGCTAAAACGGTAAAGGGTGCAGTAACGTACCATCTAATTGGGCGTTGCATGAGGTTGCTGCCTGCAACCCCTTTTGTATACTGTTTTGCATATGTTATAAAGCCCGAGGAGTTTCAGGGGACCTTATTAGAAGGTCGTATTGTATATGACGTTATTGAAGGAAAAGGGGTGGAATGCATACCATCGGTTTGATAAGTATGGGTTTGCTGCTTGATTACTGTTTGCCAAGTGCAAGTAGCCCAATCTGTTGGTTAGCTACTAATATTAGTTTTGTTCCTTGTTTCATTGTATATTAATAATCATAAAGGAATGAGGTTAATTCGTTGTACTATTTGAGTGGTACAACAAGGTATGTAAGGCTATTTGATTCTATATTCTTTGGCATGAACTCTGCTTATGTCACTACCAACAAGTGAGCTTCCTAAGTGTTCTTTCAAGTAAAAGACACATAGTGGCAGCGTACAATCCCAAACACAGCTAACAATAGTTCCCCTCTCCTTAGTATGTCGAATTGCTTCAATATATCTGCACCTTTACTTTTCCAAGTATTGGTATGAAAAAAGGGTAATTTCAGCAGTAGCTTTGTGATTCCTCCTATCAATCAAATGATGTCCATTGTGTCATTTGAGCTCTTATGTAATTCGTCAGTGTTACATTTCCATCTTTTGTTATTGTTACTGCCCTAAGTGCATATTCACATGTTTCCTACTACTGATCCACAATTCTGATGCTAAAAAATATTATGACCACCAAAATAACAATCTCAAAGATTAAAGAAACTATATGAAGTGGTATATGTGTAAGGGTGGCAGCCTAGGGGTAAAAGCCTAGCATGGGTCGATCCCAAATTGTGTATAAGGGTGGCAGCCTAGGGGTGAAATCCTAGTATGGGTCGATCCCAAATTTATATATTTGAGGACAGCATCTCAGGGGTTAAAATGCCCAGCATGGGTCATCCTCTTTTACCACTGATCAGTTGGTTATTTGTATCACATGCTTTACAGAGATTGCAATGTAAAGAAAATTATAGAAAAGAATATAATGTACATGATCCCACAACAACAACAAGGGTGGTCTTTAATCTAATCTATGCAGTTACATATGGATACTTGATTTCAATTGAGCTCTTGCTTACATATGTTATTCCCTAACATATTCAGTACATTCTTCGTACTGACGTCCCTCTTGGGGGACGCTGCATTTCATGCTGCAGCCACAGGTACTCCAGCTAGTAGACCTCCCCAGTAGGAGCGCAGGACAATCAGCTGCTATTGGTGAGCTCCAAGTTGATTCGGGGATTAATCGAGTCTTTGGCATCTATTTTGTTACAGTATAGTAGTTAAGGGTAGGGCGGGGCCTTGTCCCAACCTAAAGTAAGGTTGTCTATCTTGTAGAGGCTTTGTAGACTAATGTATAAAGTTTGGTTGTGTCTTGTCTCTTAACAATTGTGGCTTCAACGGCCAAGTGTTGTACATAAGTTTTGGGCCTGTCTATGTCGGTCTTTTATCGCTACAGGGCATATAAGCTTGTCATAGCTTCATAGCTATCATAGTTAAATGTATGGAAAATGCAGGTTGTAAGTTGGTTCTCCCGGGCCATTTAGACATCGGGTGCCTGTCTGTCTTAATCAGATTTGAGGCGTGACACCTAAACCCTAAACACTATACCGTAAACCCTTAGCCCTAAACCCAAAATACTAAACCCTAAATCCTAAACCCTAATCCATAACCCGTAAACCCTAACCTCTAATCCCTAAACTCTAAACCCTAAACCCTAAACCTTAACCCTAAACCATAAACCTTAAACTCTAAATCATAAACCCTAAACTCTAAACCCTAGCCTTAAACCATAAACCCAAACCGTAAACCCTAAAACGTAAACCGTAAACCCTAAAACCTAAATTCAAAAACCCTACACCCTACACCCAAAACCCTAAACCATAAACCCTAATCTTTAAACTCTAAACACGAAACCTTAAACCCTAAACCCTAAACCCAAAACCCTAAACCCAAAACCCTAAACCATAAATCCTAAATCTTTTACAATAAAACCTAAACCCTAACACCAAACCCAAAAACCTAAATCCTAAATCCTAAACCCTAAACACAAAACCCTAAACTTCAAATCCTAAACTCTAAACAATTAACCCTTAACCCTAAATCCTATCCCATAAACCATAAACACTAAACCATAAACCCTAAAACCTAAACCCTAAATCCTAACCCCTAAACCCTAAACCCATAAACCCTAAAACCTAAACCCAAGACCGTAATCCCTAAATTCTAAACCCTAAACTCCTTATGCCTAAACGCTAAACCTTAAACCCTACACCCTTAACCCAAACCCTAAAACCTAAACCCTAAGTCCTAAACCTTAAACCGTAAACCCCAACCCTAATCACTAAACCTTATCCCTCAACTCTAAACCCTAAAGACTAAACCACAAATCCTAAACCCTAAACCATAAACGATAAACCCTAAACCCTAACACTTCAACCCTAAACCCCTAAACCTTAAACCATAAACCCTAAACTCCTTAACCATAAACACTAACACCAAAACCCTAAACCCTTAACCCAAACCCTAAACCCCTAAACCCTAAACTCTAAACCCAAAACCTTAAACCATAAACCCATACCCTAAACCCTAAATTCTAAACCATAAAACCTAAACCCTAACCATAAACCCAAAATCCTAAATCCTAAACCCTTAACCCTTAACCCTTAACCCTAAACCCTAAACCATAAACTCTAAACCATAAACCATAAACCCTTAACCCTAAACCATAAACCATAAACACTAACCCCTCACCCTAATCACTAAACCCTAACCCTAAACACTAAACTCTAAACCCTAAACCCTAAACCCTAAACCCTAAACACTAAACACTAAACCCGAAACCCTAGCCCTAAACCCTAAATCTTAAACCCTAAACCATAAACCCTAAACCCTAAACCCTAACCCTAATCCCTAAATCCTAAACCCTAAACCTAAACGATTATCCCTAAATACTAAACCCTAAACCCTAAACCCTAAACTCTAACCCCTTAACCCTAACACCTTAACCCTAAACCCTAACCTCTAACCTCTGATCCCTAACCTCTAAACCCTAAACACAAAACTTAAACCCTAAACCCTAAAATCTAAACTCTAAATCATAAACCCTAAACCCTAGCCTTAAACTGTTAATCCTAAACCATAAACCCAAACTGTAAACCCTAAAACCTAAAGTCAAAACCCTACACCCTAAACGCTAAACGATAAATCGTAATCTCCAAACTCTAAACCCTAAACCCTAAACCTTAAATTCTAAACCCTAAATCCTAAACCCTAAATCTTTAACCATAAAATATAAACCTTACATGCAGTTGCCATTATCATGGTCAGCAGTGGCGGAATGTATTGAAAATAGTAAACAAGTTATTAGAGTTACTTTAGTTATGAGGAAGACTCCTCCTCCTAATAGATATAAGTTGAATACTGATGGTAGTGCCTTGTACACTACATGAAAAATTGGAGGAGGAGGCATTTTACAAGATGCTCAAGGGTACATTATCTATGCCTTTGATATACCATTGGGTGTAGGAAGAAATAATCAACCTGAGGTGCTTGCTGCCTGTTATGGGTTAAATTGCTGCATACAACATGGTTACAATAATATCTTGTTAGAAGTTGACTCTGAACTATTAACAAAGTGGTTTTTGCAGGTGTCTATTCCTCTTTGGAGGCTACATAGGTATATACAGGAACTGAAAATTATTGCTAACCAATGTGTTTTCTATCAACGAATCATATATACAGGGAAGCTAATAGTACAGCAGACCTCTTGGCTAAATAGAGTCACAAACAAGATATAGTGCAACATTATTATACTCCTCAACAATTGCCCCGTCAAGTAAAAGGGAGTTATCTGTTAGAGCAAATGGGAGTACAAAATTTCAGAAGGAAAGAGTTGAAAAAGATCAAACAACCACCTTAACTATTCCAATCACGGTACAACAACAAACAAGTCATTGTTCAAGGCATTATGGTATTATCTTTTTGCTGGAGTTTTTTCTATTCGAAATTACTATATCTTACTTAGGTATAGTAATTTTTTTAGGCCTAGTTTTAGTTGTTTCTTGGAAAGGGAGAGTCTCCCTTATTTATGTATTATTAGTAACTTCGTATTAAGAGGGGAGTCCTCTCTAGGTGCTTAGATTAATTTTACATCATATTGTATAGGGTGGAGTAGACTAACCTTAGTAGGTAGGTTGACTCTAAACCCACCTTAGGATTGGAGGTAAGGTATATACCCCTCTCCTTGTACTTTTGTTTTTTATATATGATAAGGCTTGGGGGTGATGCTTTGCCCCTAACCCACCTCAAGGGTTATTAATTTTTTTTAAGATAAATTTTTTTCAAAAAAAAAAGAAAAGAATTAAAAACCCAAAAACCTATACCCTAGACCCTTAACCCAAAACTCTAAACCCTAAATTCCTTAACCCTAAACCCTAAACCTTAAACCATAAAACCTAAACCCTAAACCCTAAACCCTTAACCTAAACCCCAAATTTTATATCCTAAACCTTAAACCCTAACAGTAATCACTAAACCCTAACCCTAAACTCTAATCCCTAAAGAATAAACTGTAAACCCTAAACCCTAAACCCTAAACCCTAA
>NW_006239453.1:291833-306288 GCF_000226075.1 Solanum tuberosum
ACCCTAAATCGATAAACCCTAAACCCTAAACCCTAAACTTCTTAACCATAAACCCTAAACCCTAAACCTTAAACCATAAAACCTAAACCATAAAACAAAAACCCTAAACCCTTAACCTAGACTCTATACCCTAAACCCTAAACCCTAAACCCTTAACCTAGACTCTAAACCCTAAACCCTAAACCCTAAACCCTAAACACTAAACCCTAAACCCTAGCGATTATCCCTAAATACTAAACCCTAAACCCTAAACCCTAACCTCTAACCCCTTAACCCTAACCCCTTAACCCTAAACCCTAACCTCTAACCTCTAATCCCTAACCTCTTAACCCTAAACACTAAACCTAAACCCTAAACCCTAAACACTAAAATCTAAAGTCTAAATCATAAACCCTAAACCCTAAACCCTTGCCTTAAATCATTAATCCTAAACCATAAACCCAAACTGTAAACCCTAAAACCTAAAGTCAAAACCCTACACCCAAAATGCTAAACCATAAACCCTAATCTCCAAACTCTAAACCCTAAACCTTAAATCCTAAACCCTAAACCCTAAACCCTAAATCCTTAACCATAAAATCTAAACCTTACCTAAAGCTGCCAGTATCATGGTCAGCAGTGGCGGAATGTATTGAAAATAGTAAACAAGATATTAGAGTTACTTTAGTTATGTGGAGGACTCCTCCTCCTAATAGATATAAGTTGAATACTGATGGTAGTGCCTTGTACACTACATGAAAAATTGGAGGAGGAGGCAATTTACGAGATGCTCAAGGGTACATTATCTATGCCTTTGTTGTACCATTGGGTGTAGGAAGAAATAATCAAGTTGAGGTGCTTGCTGTCTCTTATGGGTTATATTGGTGCTTACAACATGGTGTCAATAATATCTTGTTAGAAGTTGACTCTGAATAATTAACAAAGTGGTTTTTGCAGGTGTCTATTCCTCCTTGGAGGCTACATAGGTATATACAGGAACTGAAAATTATTGCTAACCAATGTGTTTTCTATCAATGTAATCTTACATATAGGGAGGCTAATAGTACAGCAGACCTCTTGGCTAAATACAGTCACAAACAGGATATAGTGCAACATTATTATACTCCTCCACAATTGCCCCGTCAAGTAAAAGGGAGTTATCTGTTAGAGCAAATGGGAGTACAAAATTTTAGAAGGAAAGAGTTGAAAAGGATCAAACAACCACCTTATCTATTCCAATCACGGTACAGCAACAAACAAGTCATTGTTCAAGGCATTATGGTATTATCTTTCTGCTGGAGTTTCTTTCTATTCAAAATTTCTATATCTTACTTAGGTATAGTAATTTGCTTAGGCCTAGTTTTAGTTGTTTCTTGTAAAGGGAGAGTATCCCTTATTTATGTATTATTAGTAACTTTGTATTAAGAGAGGAGTCCTCTCTAGGTGCTTAGTTTAATTTTACATCATATTGTAGAGGGTGGAGTAGACTAACCTTAGTAGGTAGGTTGACTCTAAACCCACCTTAGGATTGGAGGTAAGGTATATGCCCCCCTTCTTTTACTTTTGTTTTTTATATATGATAAGGCTTGGGGGTGATGCTTAGCCCCTGACCCACCTCAAGGGTCGTTATTTTTTTTAAAATAAATTTTTTTCAAAAAATAAAATAAAATGTAAAAACCTTAAAACCTATACCCTAGACCCTTAACCCTAAAGTCTAAACCCTAAATTCCTTAAGCCTAAACCCCAAACCTTAAACCATAAAACCTAAACCCTAAACCCTTAACCCAAACCCTAAACTGTAAACCTTAAACCCTAAACCCTAACACTAATCACTAAACCCTAACCCTAAACTCTAATCCCTAAAGAGTAAACGGTAAACCGTAAACCCTAAACCCTAACCTCTAAACTCTAACCCTTAAACCCTAAACCCATAAACCCTAAACCCTAAACCCTAAACTCTAAACCCTATACTTCTTAACCATAAACCCTAAACCTTAAACCTTAAAACCTAAACCCTAAAACCAAAATCCTAAACCCATAACCTAGACTCTAAACCCTAAACCTTGACCCTAATCATAAAACCCTAATCCTAAACCATAAACCCTAAACCCTAAATCCTAAACCCTAAACACTAACCCTTTAAGACTATACCCTAAACCCTAAATCCTAAACCCTAAACCTAAACACTAAACCTTAACCCAAAACCCTAAACACTAAACATTGAACCTTAAACCCTAAACCCTAAACTCTAATCCATAAACCTTAAACCCTTAACCCTTAACCCTTAATCCTTAGCCCTAAACCCTAAATACTAAACCCTAAACCCTAAACCCTAAACCCTAAATACTAAACCCTAAACCCCATCACTTCACCATTTCCTAATTTTTTTCTCTCACTAATTTCCCTCTCTACGGAACTCTCTCTAATTTTACACAGCAATTACAGCTCCAACGGCTAGTTCACCAGCCAGAATGGCGCGTGAGCTGCCGGTGGGACTCTTCAGGCTGCCGGACCAAGGCCATCAAGAGCGCCCTGAGCAGACGAACAAAACCCACCAAGAAGCATCATCATCTAATTCATCCTACAACTCCTCAAATTCGCGAAATACAGAGGTGATGAATATCGCGATTTCTGAGAAGGAGATGGACGGGATTCAACAAATTATTTCCTCAAATTGCGATACATTGATTCATCGAAAGCTGTTTAGTGGGAATGATTCTACTAATAAAGGGATACAACATACTAAAAAATCACGTGATTCCACCTTGCCAAATGAGAGATCTAAGGAGGTGAATTCTGGGCAAATCACCGGTGAGTCGCCTGAAATACGCCTTCTGATTCGACCAGCTTACCAGCAGCTTCACGGCGATTTGACCACTTGGGAATACTCACCTGGTAAAGAGCTACATCCCATTTCAAGCCCGAGTAAAATGGCCGGCCCAATCACCAACGACAAGGCTTTCAATGAACAAGCAGCCAAAAAATCACAATGTGGAAGCGGCGCTGCTAGGGACGACTATTCAATGGAAGAGGAGGTCCATCTTACTAACATATCCATTAATACACCTTAAGAACACAATCAAAAGGGAATCCAGGCAAGCTTAATTGATTCTACTACTAAGCACCAAGCTAAGCTTAAGGAACTTAGTCGCAGAATTGAACCAAAGCAGCTGGGGAAAAACTCACAAGATTATGCAGGTCCTAATGGTCAAAATCAAGACCAGCACCCAACGAAGGAACAAAGAATGGAGTTCAACTCCAAGCAAGGAGATACACGAATAATCCATGACCAAAAGGACCAACAAGATCAAACAAAGCCTACAACTTTGGAAGTGATTGAAGTGGAGAGCTCATCACACTTCTCCTTTGGACTTAAACCAACGGATATAATTTCAAACAATGGAGAACAGCAAGGAACAGGTAAGGTTATTAATTATGCTAATGAACTTGATCTTGTCCAAATGCAGGGGCAGTAGGCAATCAACACCAACTCAAAGAGTCAAGAGCTGATTGTTGAGGACAATCAAACAGGTAAGGCTGCTCAATCTAATTCTAATAGGAAGGTTGTTAGCCTGGATAGTAATGAGGACCAGGCTAATGCTAATACAAAAAGGCAAAAAAAGGGTATGTTGAACGATTAGGTACAAGGCAGGGGAGACATTGAACCCCAACAAGCAGGCTGATCGGAACCAAAATAGTGGGAAGAATGAAAGTCAATCCCAGCTACCTGATGACGGAGGGAATGCTGAATCCAATAAGTATCACAAGGACTTCCCTAAGATCTTCTCCAATTTTGATAGACATACCACCTCCAATCAGAAAAACCAACAAACAACTCATCCCAATCAACCCAAAGGCCCTACCAACCTCAATGAGATCCTAAACACCAAACATGATCTAAATGTTGAACCTGCTCCCTATACTGTGGTACAAACACTAGCTGCTAGACTGAGGCAAATTCATGCTACTCATGCCACCTCGATTGAACTGAACCCTCCCAGACACACTATTAAACAGGGCCAGCCTGCTGTCATTTATGATATGGATGACTTCTTGAACAAACTGACAGTGGACTGTAAGTACACTCTTATAGGTAAATTCAGTACCACCATGCCTAAAATTGAGCTCATCCGAAAAAGTTTCATCCTACAAACTTAGCTGAATGGGGGGGGGGGTCAATATTGTTCATTATAATCCTAGGCATGTATTTATTGATTTGGTGAATGAATTGGACTATAACACTATATGGACACAACAACGAATGACCATTGAAGGGAAACTGATGAGAATGCAGGCTTGGACTCCCAATTTTAAGCCTGAAGAAGAAACATCCATTGTTCCTATATGGGTACTATTACCAGGATTACCATGGCATTGCTTCAAGAAAGAATTTATCACTCCTCTACTTGAATTTGTGGGCAAAGTTTTATATTTAGACACAACCTCCATTAAGAGAACTAGAGCTAGTATGGCCAATGTAAAGGTCCAGGTTGATCTCACCAAGGATAGACCTCGACATGTCTGGATAGGTCTGGATGATGAAGACCTCACTATTGGGAGATGGCAGTCTATAGAATATGAAAACATCCCTCCTTACTGCATATATTGCATAAACTAGGGGCACATGATAAGTGACTGTAATTTCGAAATAAGGGATGAGGATTTCAAATGCAGGAAGGAGCTTGGAGCTGAAATGAAAAATATTAATAAAAGAGAACCAGGACAACAAGGCAATGAGGACAGGCAACTCAAGGCAAATGAACAGGAGAAACAGCAACACCGAAGCACTAAGGAAAGAAGCATTCAACAGTAATCTGAGGAACAAAATGAAGAAGAATGGAAAGTGTCGAAAAAAAGAAACAATAAACCACAGGAGGAAAGAGTACAAAGGACAATATGGAGACCAACCTCACCACAAAACAAATTGTCAAAGGAGCAATCACAAATCACAACACAACCTACAGGTACAATCAATATTTCTAACCATAATTCCTTTACTAATCTCAACATGCAGGAAACACACCGTGAGGATATCCAGGAGCATAACAGTCATGAAAGGACAACACCACAAAGAGCTCAAAGTAGGTCTAAAACAGACCATAACAAAAAAAACACAGGTCAACCAAACAGGAAATAAAGAGAATAACAAAAGCACAGGTATTGACTCAATGCTCCCAATCCCCATAGACCCCAATATTCCATATTTTGATGACACTATTGAAGTTGAAGGAGGGACGGATGGGGGATGTCAGGAGAAACAAACTAACATGCAGGAAGGAGTGTCCAACGAGGGGAATTTGACTCATGTTATGCATGAGGGTACACACTGGGACCATAGTACTAGACCTAGAACCCCTGCTACCACTACAAGCCAACATCAAAGACCTGAATAGCAACAACTGCAGCATCAAAAACAACCTGAGACAGGAAATAACAGAGAAAAACAATAAGAGGAGGTAAGAACTGCAAGCAAACAGAATAAAGGTTCTATGGAAAAAGATATGGGAGCCAATGCTAGTACTAGCAATCAAGGGGAAACACCCAAAATTAAGAACAAACCTAGCAAAAAAAAAGAGAGGCTCCAAAAAAGAAACAGAATCTACAGCCAGATAATGTCCAACAAAGGGAACAACAAAACAATGGGGAGAGCTGCAAGAAGTTCATTATGGTTGATGAGCACCTAGGCATGGATATAACTCCTTTACAGGCCCAATATATGACGTCTCCTACTAATGTCCCCCCTGATAAAAGAGTTGAAAAGTGTCAAATGAATAAAGGGCCTATAATAGATGAATATACTGTGGACAATTCTAAGGATGAACTTAATGTGGACAATCAGTCCCTCAAGGACCCTAATGAGGATGATGAGACTAGTAAGTTACTGATCAGAGCTTTTAGCCCCCATCCTGATCAGGGCCTGGAGAATGAAATTCAACAGGTAGCCAGTTAACAGGGCCTATCCCCCAGAGGTATTCACCATGATAGATTCCAATTCAAAGCTCAGGACATCAACACTGTCACTGCTGGCAGACCAAACACTAGGCTCTTTACTACCAGATCATCTCAATGATTAATACACTCATCTGGAATGTAAGGGGGATCAACACCCATGGAGCTCTTGAAAGACTCAAAATGCTCAAGAAAATGCACCAACTCTCCATCATTGTTATTCTTGAACCCTTTTCAGACACCAATCATGTTCAAAACTTCAAGCACCAACTAGCTATGGAACAGGCAGTGAGTAATTGCAATGGAAAAATTTGGCTCTTTTGGACTGCAGACATTGATTGTGTTGTAATAGAGGAGGATGAACAGTAAATTACTTGTGATATTTGACACAATTCACTTCCCAACCAATTCACCATCACTTTTATATATGCTAAGTGCAAGGACCACCTCAGAAGGCCTCTGTGGGATAGAATGCTTAACATTGCTGCTGATAATAACAAACCCTGGTGCTCTGTAGGTGATTACTATGTTATTACTAATATTGAGGAAAAGCTGGGAGGAGTACCTTATAATATGAGAAAAATCCTGGAATTCATAACTATGATTGAAGCTTGTGGACTCCTGGATCTAGGCTTCAGTGGTCAGAAATACACTTTGTCCAACAACAAAAGTATCAACCACAGAGTATGGAAAAGACTGGACATGGCTCTAGTTAATGATAATTGGCTGGAAAAAATGCCTCAAACTACCATCACTCACCTACCTTCTGTAGGGTCTGATCACTGCCCTCTGCTTTTTGAAATGGTTGCTAGGGAGGAAGAGCATATTAAATACTTCAAATTTCTTAGCTGCTGGGCTAACCATCCTAACTTTCTTGACATGGTTAAGTCTTGCTGGGAAAGGGATGTAGAGGGCAGTAACATGTGGAGATTCCACCAGAAATTGAAGAGATTATCCAACACCCTCAGCACCTGGTCCAGAGGGGAATTTGATGATATCTTCATGAAAGTCAGGGAATATGCAGAGAGGGTCAGAAATGCTGAAGAGAGACTTATCCAAGAGCACACTGACAGCAACAGGGCTAATCTTCATGAACTAAATGCAGAATATATTAAGTTCTTGAAACTAGAAGACTCTATTTTAAAGCAAAAAACTCAGTTACAATGGTTCAGAGAAGGAGACTACAATACTAAATACTTCCACTCTCTGATAAAGGGAAGAAGAAGAAGGTTATTTATCCACAAGCTACTCAGGGAAGATGGGGAATGGATACAGGGAGAAGAAGATATTGCTAAGGCTGCCTGTGACCATTTTCAGAGCATTTTTACAGGGGAAAACAAGCGCATCAATGAGGGTACTATGGATTGCATCCCCAGGATGATTAACCAGGAACAAAATAATAACCGTACTGCTATGCCTACTATAGAAGAGTTGAAAGAGGTAGTATTCTCTATGAATCCTAATTCTACTGCTGGGCCGGATGGGATGAATGGATACTTCTTTTAGAAATGCTGGCAAATCATCAAACATGATCTCTTTGCAGTCATTCAAGCTTTTTTCTGTGGTCAGACAATACCTAAGTCTTTTTCTCACTCTTGCATTGTTCTGCTTCGTAAAGTGTGTAATCCCAACAAGTTCACTGAGTTCAGGCCCATCAGTTTAAGCAATTTTACTAGCAAGATCATTTCTAAACTGGTGAGCTCCAGACTTGGTCCTATTCTACCTGAGTTAGTTTCCCTCAATCAATCTGGTTTTGTCAAAGGAAGGAGTATATCTGAGAACATTATGCTGGCACAAGAGATTATTCATCAGATTAAGAAACCTAATATTGGGAGCAATGTGGTTATCAAACTGGACATGGCTAAGGCATATGATACGGTCTCTTGGTCCTACATATGCTTGGTGTTGAGAAGAATGGGGTTTGATGAGGTCTTTATTGATATGATCTGGAGGATCATGGATAACAATGGTACTCTATTATTATCAATGGCAAAAGACATGGGTTCTTTGATTCCACTAGGGGTCTCAAACAAGGTGATCCATTATCTCCGGCCGTATTTATTTTAGCTGCAGAGGTCCTTTCTAGATCCTTGAACAGACTTCACAATAACCCAGAGTACCATGGTTTCTTCATGGAATCCAGGGGTCCTCAAGTGAATCACTTAAGTTTTGCTGATGATGTTATTCTTTTCACTTCTGGAAGACAAAAAACCCTGAAAAAACTTCAGGCTAGCTTGTTAACACTGATAAAAGTCACTTCATGGTCCATTATAATGCTTTCAACAGCACCAAGGAAAGGATCAAAAGAATCACTGGCTTCAGGCAGAAGGAGGGTCCTCTCACCTATCTTGGCTGCCCTTTATTTGTTGGTAGACCTAGAATCATATATTTTTCTGACCTTATTAACAAAGTGTTGTGCAGAATCACAGGTTGGCAAACAAAATTGTTGAGTTATAGGGGCAGAGCAATCCTCGTCAATCATGTCTTGCAATCTCTACCTATTCATCTCCTATTAGCTGTGACCCCTCCTGTAACTTCTCCTAAAGAAGGTCCAAAGCATCATGGAAAACTTTTTCTGGGGATGGAGGAATGAGAAGAAAAAGTACCACTGGGCCTCCTGGAAGAAGCTTAGCTTTCCTTATGATGAGGGAGGAGTTGGCATAAGGAATCTCAAGGATGTGTGCATGGCCTTCCAATATAAACAATGGTGGATATTTAGATCCAAACAAACTCTTTGGGGGGATTTTTTAAAAGCAAAATACTGTCAAAGATCAAACCCTATCAGCAAGAAATGGGACACAGGAGAATCACTGACCTGGAAACACTTGATGCACAACAAACAGAAAGTCAAGGAACATATTAAATGGAAACTCAATTTAGGCAATTGCTCATTTTGGTGGGACAATTGGTTAGGTGTTGGACATCTTGCTCAATTCTCCTCGGACAGTAATAGATTCAACAATACAACTGTGGCAGAATTTTGGGTAGGGGACCAATGGAACTTGAACATGCTTATTCAGCAAGCTCCATATAGCCAGCTAGCCATCATCATAGCCACAGAGCTCTACATCCAGATGGACCTCCCAGACCAAGTTATTTGGAAGCTGAGCAATAATGGAAAGTTCATCTGTTCATCATCATGGAATGAGATAAGGGAGAAGAAGACCAAGACTCATTTTAACAATTTCACTTGGCACAAGAGTATCCCTTTTAAAGCTTCCTTTTTGTTATGGAGAACCATACGTGGTAAACTCCCTCCTAATGAAAAACTAACCAGTTTTGGCAATGAGCCAGCAAATTATTTTTGTTGTTGTAACAGGTCAGGCCAGGACACCATAGAACACACCTTCAACAATGGACCTTTTGCTTCAGACGTGTGGAGAAGCTTTGTTGCAGCTGCTGGAATCAACACTGATCACAGATCCCAGCCACAACTAATCATGCAATGGTGGTCGACCAAATACAACAATGAAGCACATAGGCTGCTACTACAAGCTACTCCAATACTCATTTGCTGGAATCTATGGAAGAATAGATGTGCTAGCAAATAGGGAGGGAAGCAGTCCAACATGAGCAGAGTCAAATATGCCATCTACAAGGACAACTACAAACTCATGACTACAACATTCCCTCAAATCAAATGGCCTTCAAACTGGAAGGAACTGATCTCCAAAGGGGAAAAATGCATCCACGATACCAAAGTGACTACGGTTAAATGGATAAAGCCACCAGACCATTGGGTAAAAATTAACTCTGATGGTAGTGCATTAAACAATCCAGGCAGATTAGGAGCAGGAGGCATAATCAGGGATTAAGATGGAGAAATGCTTTTAGCTTTTGCCACTCCCTTAGGGGAAGGAACCAACAACAAAGCAGAGCTAGAAGCAACTATTTTTGGGATGACCTTGTCCCTTGAACTAGGTTACAGTAGAATCATTTTGGAGGTGGATTCTCAGCTTGTGGTTGACTGGATAATGCACAAAGCCGAACCTCACTGGAGCATCAACACACAGATGCTGAAGTTACAGGCACTCATCAGGAAGACTCATAAATTTAAATGTAATCACACACTCAGAGAAGCTAACTTTGTGGTTGTTTCCCTTTCAAAACACAGTCACAAGATCACTAGTCCACAAATCTACTTCAACAATCATCAAATACCAAAAGAAGCAATACCATATTATCCACTAGACATGCTTGAGATGGCAAGTTTCAAAAGAAGGAAGATTAGAAAGATCAAGGAGACCCCCTAAAGTTATTGCAACCAGTTCAACTTAGCTGTAATTAAATCTACAGCTTCTTCGAATAGGTATAGATTTTCATTTTATACTGTAAAGGGAGAGTTTCCCTTGTTTATGTTTTCTAGAGTCTATGTATTGAGAGGAGTCCTCTCTTTAGGTTCTTAGTCTCTTGGATTACCTTTTTGTAAGGGGATGAGTTGACTATCCTTCTGGGAAAGTTGACTACTGAACTACCATAGGTTCGGAGGTTAGGTTTATGCCCCCATCCTTGTATTTTTTCTTTGTTAAATGGTAAGGCCTGCGGGTGTTGCTCAACTCCTACCCATCTAAGGGTATTAAAATAAAATTAAGAAAAAACCCTAACCCCTAAACCCTAACCTCTAATCCCTAACCTCTAAACTCTAAACACTAAACTTTAACCCTAAACCATAAACTCTAAATCATAAACCCTAAACTCTAAACCCTAGCCTTAAACCATTAATCTTAAACCATGAACCCAAACCGTAAACCCTAAAACCTAAAATCAAAACCCTACACCCTAAACCCTAAAAAACCCAAAGCCCTAAACCCTAGCCTTAAACCATTAATCTTAAACCATAAACCCAAACCGTAAACCCTAAAACCTAAAATCAAAACCCTACGCCCTAAGCCCTAAACTCTAAACCTTAAACCCAAAACCCTAAACCCAAAACCCTAAACCCTAGAACTAAACCCTAAACCCTAGAACTAAACCCTAAACCCTAACCCCTAACCCCTAACCCCTAAACCCAAAACCCTAAACCCAAAACCATAAACCGTAAACCCTAAAACCTAAAATCAAAACCCTACACCCTAAACCCTAAACCATAAACCCTAATCTCTAAACTCTAAACCTTAAACCCAAAACCCTAAACCCAAAACCATAAACCATAAACCCTAAATCTTTTACCATAAAACCTAAACCCTAACACTAAACCCGAAATCCTAAATCCTAAATCCTAAACCCTAAACCCTAACCCTAATCAATAAACCCTAACCCTGAACTCGAAACCCTAAAGACTAAACTGTAAGCCCTAAAACCTAAACAATAAAGCATAAACACTAAACCCTAAACCCTAGAACTAAACCCTAAACCCTAAACCCTAAACCCTTAATCCTTAACCCTTAACACCAAACCCTAAATACTAAACCCTAAACCCTAAACCCTTAACCCAAAACCCTAAACCCTAAACCCTAACCCCTAACCCCTAACCTCTAAACCATAAAAACTAAACTTTAACCCTAAACCATAAACCCTAAACTCTAAATCATAAACGCTAAACTCTAAACCCTAGCCTTAAACCATTAATCCTAAACCATAAAACCAAACCGTAAACCCCAAAACCTAAACTCAAAACCCTACACCCTAAACCCTAAACCATTAACCCTAATCTCTAAAGTCTAAACCCTCTACCTTACAAGAGTCACTTTATGATTCCTGATACAACTCCTCTTAATATCATCAGTGACATCAAAGAGGTCACAAGTTTTTCTCAAAAAGCAAGTCCTATTACATATTTAGATTGTCCTCTATATGTTGGTAGACAGAGGATCATCTACTATTCTCACTTGGTTGAGAAAGTGTCCAAAAAGATTTGTGGTTGGCAAACTAGGATACTTAGTTTTGGGGGCAGAATCACTTTGATCAAACATGCTTTACAGTCCATCCCTATTCATACAATGGCTGCTATATCACCTCCAAATACTACTATCAAGTACATTGAGTCTATCATTGCACATTTCTTTTGGGGGAGAGATCAGGATAAATGGAAGTATCATTGGGCTTCTATTGAAACCATGAGTTTACCTTATGCTGAAGGAGGAGTGGGTCTTAGGAAACTCACTGATATATGTACTTCTCTCCAGTTTAAGCAATGGTGGGTCTTTAGATCTAAATCTTCTTGATGGAGTCAGTTCATTAAATCAAAATATTGTCAAAGGGCCAATCTAGTTGCAAAGAAGGTGGATACTGGGGACTCTTTGGTGTGGAGATACATGATGAAGAATAAAGACAAAGTGGAAGAACATGTCACCTGGAAGCTCAGTTCTGGTAGCTGTTCTTTTTGGTGGGATGTTTGGTTGGGGGGGTGCTCTAGCTATAGCATACCAGTGACATCTCAAGTCTCAACAATACTATTATTGCTCAATTTTGGGTTGATGGTAAATGGAATGAGAGGAAATAGAGGCAGCAGGTTCCACCTTTGATTACTCCTCATATTTTGAACACTTATTTTCAATATCAACAAGGAGTTCCTGATACAACTATTTGGAGGCCAACTGAAACTGGAAAGTTCACCTATGCATCAGCTTGGGAATTCTACAGCCATAGGAATGATATTGTTGGGATCAATGCTCAGATTTGACATAAGCATATTCCTTTTAAAATGTCTTTTCTACTATGGAGGGCCTTGAGGAAGAAATTGCCAACCAATGAGAAATTAGGGAATTTTGGAGTGGAGCCTGTGAGATGTTTTTGTTGTTATCAGCAAGGATGGGATAAAGTTGATCATATCTTCATTCAAGGCCATTTTGCAACTGATATCTGGAAATATTTTTCAAATATTTTGGGTATTGTTGTACAACAAAATTCCCTAAGTAATTACTTATTAAATTGGTGTGGCAATCTTGGTAAAAATAAAGCTCACAAGACCATTATTCAGACTATTCGTATTATTATATGCTAGAACTTATGGAAAAATAGATGTTCAGCCAAGTATCGAGGCAAGATATCTAGCATCAGCAAAGTTAAATACTCGATCATTAAAGACATGTTTCAACTTCTCAGATCTGTATTTCCTTATATTCAGTGGCCAATAAAGTGGCCAGAAGTTGTTGACATGTTAGAACAGGGTAAACATGAGATTAGAGTCATTTTTGTGATCTGGAAAACTCCTCTTAATTCTAGATATAAACTTAATACTGATGGTAGTGCTTTGCACAATTCGGGGAAGATTGGAGGAGGGGGGGGGGGTATTCTGAGGGATTCTAATGAGGATATTATTTATGCATTTGCTATACCTTTGGGTGAAGGGACCAACAATCAGGCAGAACTGCAGGCTGCCAGTTATGGGCTCAACTGGTGCATCCAACATGGGTATAACAACATTATTTTAGAAGTGGATTCTGAATTGCTAACTAAATGGTTTTTTCAGATGTCTGAGCTTCCTTGGAGGATTTGCAGGTTTGTGCAGGAGCTACAGGGTTTAGCTAATCAATGTGAATATTTCCAATGTATTCATACTTACAAGAGGCCAATAGTACAGCAGATTTGTTGTCTAAACAAAGTCATAAGAAAGATATCATCCAACATTATTACACTCCTAACTATTTACCAAAAGCAGCTAGAGGAAGTTATTTCCTGGAGAAAATGGGGCTGGAAAGTTTCAGACGGAAAAAACTGAGAAGGATTAAAATTCCTCCTTGAAATTCTATTTTTTTTACATATCAACACACCTCCCTGTATTTCTGTTTCTTTCATCCTAACTATGTTTTGCTTAGTTTGGTTGTTTGATTAGGAACAGGAGCTCCAGGTTGATGTCAATCAATGTGTATTCCTCCTGAGGCTTACTGTAACAACCCGGGAGCACTCCCTAGTCGTTATCGGCGTATTCAACCTCTCGGAGATCTTATACAAGCCCTTAGCATTCGTCATAGCATTTATCATAGAAAAATAGCGGAAAATTTAAAACTTTTTCATAATATAACATAAGACTTAAAAGTCACCTCATTTAAACCTTTAATACACAATTGGAGTACTACGTCTCAAGGTAGCCATCTTAAAACATTACTACAACACAAGAGGGACACAGCCCTTACAATACAAAAGAAACTACTATCAACTTAAGGAAACTCTTTAACATGAAGGTCCTTGAATCTTTAAGGACACACCCGAACTTGGGAATAGTAAGCCAAGCTCATCACTTCTAGGAAAGACCCTTTAGTCCCCATCACCTACACTTGGTGTAAAGAGATGAAGAAGAATGGTGTTAGTACAAGAATACACTAAGTATGATAACCATGCAAAACATACTCTAAAAAGGACATTTAGTTGGAAATCATGCATCAAGGGATTGAGTGCACTTCCCTTCAAGGGATTACCACACATTCATAATGTCCCCAAATCATGAGTAATTCACATATAAAGCCCTTAGGGATTCTAGACCACACACCCACACTTCATCATAGGAGACAAGGACACATTCAACATTGAATAGGTAGTCCAAACATGTATATGATCAAACATTCATATAGGGGTTATATAGGTAGGG
>NW_006239453.1:306851-308949 GCF_000226075.1 Solanum tuberosum
CATTAATTCATCAATAGAATGATTTAGAAAATCGTTTGACAAGGAACCCAAGTTTAGATTGAAAATTGGGAATTTTGGTCTTTGAATCACTTTTGAAAATCTTTGATAGAACTCCTTGAATGAGAGGTTATTCAAGAATCAAGAGTCACCATACCTTAATTATTGAAGACCCATGAAATTGAAGAAGAAATCAGTTGAAAACCCATCTTCTATCTTGAGCTGCATGAAGGTCTTCAATGGAGTTTTTGAGAGAATCTATTTTTGAGAGGGAAGGGTCAATTTGAAGAATGGGGTCTAATTTTAGGTTTTGGGGTTTTAACCAACTTAAAATACCCTAAAATAGGTATAATAACCGTTTATAATAATTTCCCAAATTACCCCTCACTTAGTTGGACCTTTTAAACAAGTCAAACTTGAGTTTTATTTTCGCAGATTTCGTCGGGAAACAAGTTCACGACGCGGACCAAACTTTTTGGCCCTTGGTGGAGCAGGTCTGTGACACGGAGCCATTCCCTTCATGCACAACTTCAGGCTGCCTTGGCAGCTTGCTTGGCCAAGGTTGGGGTCCTCCTCGGGGACCCTTAGGGTGGCCCCGGGGAGTCGTATCCGAACGTTTTGACCCTAAAAACATTTATTAAGACACTAGGGTCACCTCCACTAATTTTAGACTCCAAACAACACATAAAAACATGAACAACATACTAGAACATACCAACACGTAAAAGACTAGTTTCCGAACATCTTGGTCGTCCCTTGACGTTTGACTTTCAAACTCTTTAAAACTGACCTAAAAGGTTATTCTTTATTATTTTAACAAGTTATTAATGCATAAAATTCATGTGAGGCTCTACTTTATCCTACTTCATTTTGAGGGTCGTTACACTTACATTATAGCAGGGAGTTTGAACAACCATCATACCAAACATCTAATTTTCTACGATAAAAAACAAGGGCAGCAATAGGGAGTTATTTGCAGATATGGATAAGTTCTTGAGGAAGAAGCTGTGCATAGTGATTTATATTGGTTTGATAAAGCAACACGATGGGGCTATATTATGTAGATACTGAAGGTAGCTGCTGTGATTTGATCCAAGTTGCATTCTCAACTCCAACAGTAAAGCAAATGTACAGCTCAAACATAGGTCACAAACTAGAGAACATCTAACTACATTCATAGGAAATGCAAATAGTAAGTCGGATTCATACAATTACTTGACAATTGGATTCATGATATATATCTTATCGAATTTAACTGTCTTTAGGTATAGTTATTTGATTTGGCCTACTTCCTTTTTCTTTCCCTGTAAGGGGAGAGTCTCCCTTATTTATGAATTATTAGTAAACTTTGTATTAAGAGAGGAGTACTCTCTAGGCGCTTAGTTTCATACTACATTTTATTGTATAGGGTTGATTCGACTAACATTAGTAGGTAGGTTGACTCTCTACCCCATTTAGGATTGGAGGTAAGGTATATATCCCCCTCCTTGTATATCTTGAATTTATACATATGATAAGGCCTGGGGGTATTACTCAGCCCCTGACCCACCAAGGGTCGTTCAATTAAAAGAAAACCACTAAACAATAAACCCTAAACCCTAAATCCTAAATCCTAAATCCTAAACCATAAAACCATAAAACCTAAACCCTAACCATAAACTGTAAACCCTAAACCCTAAAACCTAAACTCAAAACTCAAAACCCTAAACCCTAAACCACCAACTCTAAATCATAAACCAAAAACTCCAAACCATAAACCATAAAACCATAAAACCTAAACTTAGGCCTAAACCTAAATCTTAAATCCTAAATCCTAAATAATAAACCCTAAATACTAAACCCTAAACCTTAAATCCTAAACCCTAAACTCTTAACCCTAAACCCTAAACCCTAAACCCTAAACCCAAAACCTAAATCCTAAACCCTAACCCTCAACCCCTAACTCCTATCCCCTAACACCTAAACCCTAAACGCCTAAACCCGAAACCCAAACCCTAAGCCATAAACCCAAAACCCTATAACCTAAACCTTAAACCCTTAACGATAAACTCTAAACCCTCAACCTTAAACCTTAAACCTTAAACCCTAAACCCTAAACCCT
>NW_006239453.1:309599-324302 GCF_000226075.1 Solanum tuberosum
CTTAACCCTAAACCCTAAACCCTAAACCCAAAACCCTAAATCCCAAACTCTAAACCCTAAGCCTAAACCCAAACCGGTAAACCATAAGCCCTAACCACTAAACCCTAACCCCATAAGCCCTAGACCCTAGACCCAAAACCCTAAACTTTAAACCCTAAATTTTAAACGCTAAACCCCTTAACCAAAAACCCTAAACCTTAAACCATAAACCATAAACCATAAACCATAAACCCTAAACACTAAACCCTAAACCCTAACCCTAAACCCTAAACCCTAAACCTAAACCCGAAAACCTAAATCCTAAACCCTAACCCTCAACCCCTAACTCCTATCCCCTAACCCTAAACCCTAAACCCTAAACCTAAACCCTAAAACCTAAATCCTAAACCCTAACCCTCAACCCCTAACTCCTATCCCCTAACACCTAAACCCTAAACGCCTAAACCCGAAACCCAAACCCTAAGCCATAAACCCAAAACCCTATAACCTAAACCTTAAACCCTTAACGATAAACTCTAAACCCTCAACCTTAAACCTTAAACCTTAAACCCTAAACCCTAAACCCTAAATACTAAACCCTAAACCCTAAACTCTAAACTCTAAACCCTAATAAAAGAAAAACGTCCAGCCGCTACAGTAACTTTAGACTACACCCTAGACCCAAAACCCTTAACCCTAAATGCTAAACCCTAAACACAAATTCCTAAACTCTAAACCCCAAACCCTAACCCAAAATCCTAAACCCCATACCCTAAATCGTAGCCCTAACCAATTTGTCACGACCCAAGCCTAGGGCCTAGACGTGACCGGCGAATGGGGAACCCGAAGGAACCCCAAACAAGCCTCATAGCGTATCATTACACATCCTTGGTCGCGGAAGCAATTAAAATGGCCATAAGCAATAAGCATAATCAAAGGGGGAAATCGGGACTAAGGGAGCAAGAGAAAAAAAAGAAGAAATGATACATAAATACCATAGATGAGTCAAGCTCAAGCATAATACACAACTTGTCCAACACCACCTCTAAACATGAGTACTTAGCGGGGGCCAAGACAAACTACCGGGCTCACCCTCATAGACAAAACATAACTAAAAAGAAAAAGTCTTATACATAGCAAAAGATCATGAGCAACGTCCCCGGAATGGAGGACTCACCAATAACCTTGATAGGAAATCGTATTAGCCACGCGGAGGAGGAGGGTCAAGCGGTGCTCCGGTCCCTACATGGTGACATCATGTAGGCATAGAGTATGCATTAGTACGTTTGAATGTACTAAGTATATGGGATGCAATGCAATGCAACAAGGGATGGACATCATAGGCAAAATGCATAATCGTACCCGATAGATAGCATATTAATGAGATGATATGTATAATGATGCTTATATAAAAATCATATTTAGTAGGGCATAGTATATGTGTAGTGAGTGACCATCAATATAGTATTTCCAAGGCCTACCACCCCCTTGGAGAGGCGAAAGAGGTACAAACCCCTCAATGTGGTTACCCGGGCCTACCACCCCCCGAGCTAGGGACCAAGGTACAAACCCCTCGATATGGTTATACGGGCCTACTACCCCCCGTACTAGGCAACCAAGGTACCAACCCCTCGATACGGTTATACGGGCCTACTACCCCCCGTACTAGGCAACCAAGGTACCAACCCCTCGATACGGTTATACGGGCCTACTACCCCCCGTACTAGGCAACCAAGGTACCAACCCCTCGATACGGTTATACGGGCCTACTACCCCCCGTACTAGGCAACCAAGGTACCAACCCCTCGATACGGTTATACGGGCCTACTACCCCCCGTACTAGGCAACCAAGGTACCAACCCCTCGATACGGTTATACGGGCCTACTACCCCCCGTACTAGGCAACCAAGGTACCAACCCCTCGATACGGTTATACGGGCCTACTACCCCCCGTACTAGGCAACCAAGGTACCAACCCCTCGATACGGTTATACGGGCCTACTACCCCCCGTACTAGGCAACCAAGGTACCAACCCCTCGATACGGTTATACGGGCCTACTACCCCCCGTACTAGGCAACCAAGGTACCAACCCCTCGATACGGTTATACGGGCCTACTACCCCCCGTACTAGGCTTGGTCGACTCACAACACGTATATAGAGAAAATCATATACATGTGTCCATTTCATCATCATTTCAATAATTATATAACCATTCGATTCATAAGACGTACATTGGACCTTCCATTTCCTAAGGATTCTATAAATGGACATTTTATCAAACACATGATGGGCTATTGTTCATGTAAATGAAATCATGTACTTCAAGAGTACTAAGTCCAACCAATTTCAAAATCCATATAAAACAGCCCACCAACAACATACATATATATATACATATATAACAACCTTCATAATTTGATCATTGAGGCATGAAAACCATAAACATCATATAATCATTCCATTTCATGATAATATACAAAAATAGACCATAATAGGATGTGTAGTAATAATTCCATAATTCAAGAGTTCATAAATGATCATAAGGACCCATAAACTTGAAGTAAAATAGAGGATAAATGGTTGGACTTGTGGAAAGGAAGGTTTCCACAATCAACCCACATACCTCAACTTTGGAGAATTCTTGATGAAGATTGGAATGGAGAATTGCTTGAGATTGAATCTTGAATCCGGAATTAAAGCTTGGGATCCTTGAATTTGGTTGATGATCTTGGTGGAATTTTTGGAGAGGGTTTAGAGAGAGTTTTTGGATGTTTTGAAGTTAAATGACTAAGTATGGATATGTCCCCTTTTTATAAAAACGTCCCAACACTTAGAAAAAAAATTGAGGCGGGTGAACAGTGTTTTCGGCTACTGGAATTTGCATTTTCTGCCGGACAGGTTTTACGAAAATGGTCATAACTCCTTCATCCTAACTCGGAATGAGGTGAAACAAATTGCGTTGGAAAGCTAACTCACAGAGCTTTAATTTTGATAGTTTGAGCTCCTTCCAGTTCCTTGTGTGCTGAGAGATATGCCCCTTTAAAGTTGACCCTCAAAATCGCATTTTTTTGCGATTTTCAAATTTTGATACGGTTGTTCTAAAATTCGGGTTAGACTCATTTCCCACTCAATTTGACCCCCTGAATAAGAATATGAAGTCGAATTTCCGAAATGATGCACGGATTTTGAGATATATGGAAATTACAATTATAGGTGTTTCCGAAACACATTTTTGGGCATTTTTGGGGTCGTTTCACTAAGGACTTCATCGAATGATTCGCCTACAATGTGGAGATCGTTCCTGATCGCTACTCCTTCGAGAAAATGAAGCAGAAGTCGACCGAAAGTTACAGAGAATTCGCATATAATTCACATCATCAAGTCAAGTATGCCATATTACACACAATGCACAACTTAGGAAAAAAAAATCTCCATTTAAAACACACATCATACAACATGAGAGAATAGGACTACCTCTACGAACTCAATATGCATGCAACTTAGACATATTCCATTTCATTGGAGGAATTTCCTCCTCCAACTCAAATCATGCTTATCATATGATCTTAGGCCAATTATGCAATTACTTCTTAAAAGCACATTTAAACCATTCACCTCATGAATCACATAGGTTACTTACTCTAATTGCCTAT
Organism: Solanum tuberosum; assembly: GCF_000226075.1. NCBI lineage: Eukaryota > Viridiplantae > Streptophyta > Magnoliopsida > Solanales > Solanaceae > Solanum > Solanum tuberosum. The sequence continues at coordinate 313,235 of NW_006239453.1, forward strand.
CAACATGAGGGGCATGAAACATGAAAACTCATTTTTATCTCAAAACATGAATTCTCAAAAACATACCTTTCATAAGGAAATCATCAGAATATAAAAATCACACATGACTTCTAAAACATAACATAGGCCCATCTAGGAACTCTTGGTCTCAAGCTAGAATAGGAATGGAAGAAAGAGATGAGGATGTCGGGATTTCAACAAATCATGCTTTTTAAGCACACCATCCCCTCCTTAGGAGGAAGCCCTCACTACAACCCTCAAGAAAACTTTTTCCAAGCACTCCTAAAGACATAACCAAACTCACATCTTGCCATTTTTGCAAAAGTCTATGGTCCTCAACATCTAGCCATACCACCCTTATATGACACAATCAAACACCAAATCCATAATAGGAAGAAATTGTACCCAAGTGTCATCCTACTCAACAAGGTGATAACTAGTACACACTCAAGGGCCCCATATTCTTCTAACCATCCGAGCCCTATCATCAATAAAAACACACCAAGTATGCAACCCATCCATACTAAGAGTCACATCAAGGCTTAACATGCCAAGTTTCACTAAGTCAACAAGAGTATTCCTAGGGGAACAAGGTAAGGGATATTCTTCACAAACCTCTTTTTTTTTTCTAACTTTAAACCATTAACCGGGGTAAAATCCGAAAAAGGTTCTATTAACTCATCCGGAGAACTCTAAGCCTCATAGCCTCATAAGGCATCATACAAGATAAGGTAGTACCGGAAATCAACATAGCACTTACTCTCATATGAAATTACCACATACCGGTACCTTCATCCCAAAAATTCTTCCAAGTCAACCCTAGTAGCATCCTTTTCTAAGGCCGTCACTAGGATATCACTCAAGATCTCATATGAATCTACCACTCCGGGTCTAGATTGCTCCAATTCACTAAACCACATAAGGTGAGAATTCAAGCAAACCTATCTCATAACATCAAGGACACTCAATAACCTTACCATCTAAGCACATTATCCCGCATTGGGGTAAGCCTAAACTATCTCATTACACAACATGATTCTCAAACCAATGAGGATCTCTCTCCTACCCTCTTTTAAAGGAGCTTAATCACTCAACATCTCTAGGTACCACTTAAGAATCACTATTCGTCAAAATCCAACACATCATAAAACTCATAAGGACTAAGTTGAGTTATACTAATCACTCACATATGGCCATAACTAAACCCATGAATATTAAGGACGACACAAAAAAAAATTCGTGATATTCTCTTTATCAAGTCACGAAAGACAAGTATTACTAAGATTACTCCTACAAGGTTCATCACCTTAGATAACTCCTTTATAGACTCTAGAGGATCTTCCTCTACTTCTGGCCCATGGAATTTCCGCAGTTCAATAAAACATAAAACACATACCGGAACCCTTAAGATCCACTACCACTCACTCTTTGAGACTTACGGGTAGACATCTAGAAACTCATTAACAACCGGAATAGACTCAATAGGAGGGACTTTAGACTCCACATCATTGACTCTCACAATATGGTACAAGCACCCTTTGGAAATCAACCTATGGGCTTTAATGCAAGAAATGAATTTCCCCTTCACCACAACATCCCGGCTCTCCCACTCAAGGACGGGTTCATTAGGAAATCGGAACTTGACTTTACGAGTCCTACAATCAATAGAAGCATAATATGCATGCAACCAATCCATCCCAAGAATAACATCAAAATCCACCATGTTCAACTCAACAAGATCGCAAGGCAACAACTTATTCAATATGCAAACCGGACAATTTCTATACACTTTTCTAGCAACAATAGAGACACCAATGGGAGTAGATATTTCATATGACTCATGCAACAATTCCGACTTGACATGAAATTTTCTAGCAACTAAGGGGGTAACAAAGGAAAGGGTGGCACCCGGATCAATCAAAGTATAAACATCAAGATCAATCTTAAAATACAACAACTAACCCTTTGAAGTTGGTCAACACTTATACTTCTTATTCTTCACCTTAACTAGATGGTACATGCAACCCTCAAAGTCAACTTCAAAACACAACATAATCCCAACCTAGGGCATATAATTTCTTTTCCCATCTCCACTCTCGGATAGGCTCCTTTGGGAATCAACAATTTGACCATACGGGTTCTACCATCAACTAAACATAACCTCACAATTACCTTGCTAGGTAGGCACACTATCTCCCCCTTTGGAGTAAGCCTACACAAGTTCTTCTAACCAACACAGACAATTATGAAGCATTAATCACACAAAATACAACTTCACAATCTATTCAAAGCTCACAAGTCACATAGCCATAATTGGCATTACAACCACTCGCTCCTTCTAGCAAGAACCCTTCAAGTGGTCCAACTTTAAACGCCATAAGACAAGGAATAAGAGAGAGAGCTTATAGATCTATGGCACGACTTAGAGAATGAAGAAGTGAAACATTTCCTAAAACGTCTCATAGCCTCCTACTCATAGTTGTGGTGCACAACACAACCATGAATCGGACTCTAATCAACGCGGTGTGTTGGACTCCGAGGATCTATCAACCTAGTGCTCTGATACCAAGTTTGTCACGACCCAAGCCTAGGGCCTAGACGTGACCGGCGAATGGGGAACCCGAAGGAACCCCAAACAAGCCTCATAGCGTATCATTACACATCCTTGGTCGCGGAAGCAAATAAAATGACCATAAGCGATAAGCATAATTAAGGGGGGAATCGGGACTAAGGGAGCAAGAGAAACAAAAATAAGAATGATACAAAAATACCATAGATGAGTCAAGCTCAAGCATAATACACAACTTGTCCAACACCACCTCTAAACATGAGTACTTAGCGGGGGCCAAGACAAACTACCGGGCTCACCCTCATAGACAAAACATAACTAAAAAGAAAAAGTCTTATACATAGCAAAAGATCATGAGCAACGTCCCCGGAATGGAGGACTCACCAATAACCTTGATAGGAAATCGTATTAGCCACGCGGAGGAGGATGGTCAAGCGGTGCTCCGGTCCCTACATGGTGACATCATGTAGGCGTAGAGTATGCGTTAGTACGTTTGAATGTACTAAGTATATGGGATGCAATGCAATGCTACAATAGATGGACATTATAGGAAAATGCATAATAATACCCGTTAGATAGCACATTAATGAAACGATATATATATAATGACGCTTACATAAAAATCATATTTAGTGGGACGTAGCACAAGTGTGGTGAGTGACCATCAATATAGTATTTCCAAGGCCTACCACCCCCTTGGAGAGGCGAAAGAGGTACAAACCCCTCAATGTGGTTACCCGGGCCTACCACCCCCCGAGCTAGGGACCAAGGTACAAACCCCTCGATGTGGTTATACGGGCCTACTACCCCCCGTACTAGGCAACCAAGGTACCAACCCCTCGATACGGTTATACGGGCCTACTACCCCCTCGTACTAGGCTTGGTCGACTCACAACACGTATATAGAGAAAATCATATACATGTGTCCATTTCATCATCATTTCAATAATTATATAACCATTCGATTCATAGGACGTACATTGGACCTTCCATTTCATAAGAATTCTATAAATGGCATTTTATCAAACACATGGTGGGCTATTGTTCATGTAGATAAAATCATGTCTTTCAAGAGTACTAAGTCCAACCAATTCCGAAATACATATATATCAGCCCACCAACAACATACATATATATATCAACCTTCATAATTTGATCATGGAAGCATAAAAACCATAAGCATCACATAATAATTCCATTTCATGATAATATGCAAAAATAGACCATTATAGGATGTGTAGTAGTAATTCCATAATTCAAGAGTTCATGAATGATCATAAGGACCCATAAACTTGAAGTAAAATAGAGGATAAATGGTTGGACTTGTGGAAAGGATGGTTTCCACAATCAACCCACATACCTCAACTTTGGAGAATCCTTGATGAAGATTGGAATGGAGAATTGAAGCTTGAGATTGAGTCTTGAATCCGGAATTAAAACTTGAGATGATTGAATTTGGTTGAAGATCTTGGTAGAATTTTGGAGAGGTCTTAGACAGTGTTTTTGAGTGTTTTGAAGCTTTGAAAAAAATGACTAAGTATGGGACATATCCTCTTTTTATAAAAGAAAAACGTCCAGCCGCTACAGTAACTTTAGCTACTGGAAATTAAAATTCTCCTCCGGCAGGTTTTTACGAAAATGGTCATAACTCTCTCATACTAACTCGGAATGAGGTGAAACCAAGTGAATTGGAAAGCTAACTCGTAGAGGTTTAATTTAATAGGTTACGGCCCTTCCAGTTCCTTGTGTGCTAAAGAGATATGTCCCTTTAAAGTTGACCCTGAAAATCGCATTTTTTTGCGATTTTCGAATTTTGATACGGTTGCTCTAAAATTCGGGTTAGACCCATTTCCCACTCAATTTGACCCCCTGAATAAGAATATGAAGTCGAATTTCCGAAATCATGCACGGATTTTGAGATATATGGAAATTACAATTATAGGTGTTTCGGAAGCACATTTTCGGGCATTTTTGGGGTCGTTTCACAATTTATCCTAAACCCTAAACCTAAACCATAAACCCTAAACCTTAAATCTTAAACCTTAAACCCTAAACCCTAAACACTAAACCATAAACCCTAAACCCTAAACTCTAAACCTTAACTCTAAACCCTAAACCCTAAACCCTAAATACTAAACCATAAACACTAAAGTCTAAACCATAAATCCTAAAACCTTAAAAGTAAATGCTAAATCCTAAACCCTAATTCCTAAACTCTAAACCCATAACCCTAAACCTTAAAACCTAAACCCTAAACCCTAAACCATAACCCTAAACCATTAATCCTAAACCCTAAACCTAAATCCTAAACCCTAAATCCTAAACTCAACACCCTAACCCCTAAACCCTAAAACCCTAATCCTTAACCCTAATTCCTAAACCCTAAATTCCAAACCCTAAACACAAAACCCAAAATCCTAAACCCAAAACTATAATCCTTAAACCCTGAACCTAAGCCCTATATCCTAAACCGTATCGCATCTTCATTTGTCAAAATTTCTTCTCTCTCAAATTTCTCACTCTAAAAAAGCGCTCAAAACAGCCAAAATGGCTACTTCTCCAAAATTTGCCAGCGCTGCCGGAATGGCGCGTGAGCCGCCGGCAGAGCTCCCCAGGCCATCGGATAAAGTGCAATCGGAGCGCCTGAATGTTACCGACAAAACCCACCCAGCTACTCTCTCTAATTCATTCCACAACTCCACGAATTCGCAAAACACAGACGCGATAATAGTGATTTCGGTTAAAGAGTTAGAAGGGACGGGTAATATTATTTCCCCAAGCGATGTTGTTTCGATTCATGAAAAAGTGATTAGATATATGGATTCCCCTAGTTTAGATTTATATCGTAGTAAAAATTCAGCTGACTTCACCGTCCCAATTGACGGGAATTCAGAGGTGATTTGCGCTAAAGAAGTGAACGAACTGCCCGAGCTGCGCCTTCAATTTTGAGATACTTCAGGTCAAACTCGTGCTAATTCAACCACTGGAATTACTCACCACATGATGAGGTTCATCTCACATAAATTTCAAGCAAAATGGACGGTGGAATCACCGGCAGGAAGGAATCCGGTGAACTTCGAACCGAGGCCACCGGAGTTTATGAAAAAACTGGGAAAGGAAATTTTTCCTCACCATTGGATACCCATCTTTCAGACATTTCAAGCAATTTGGAAGGAGGAAACACCAACAACAATCAAACAACTCAACCAAATGAAGTTGTAATGAATTTAAGCAAAGGAACTAGTAGGAAGGATCATGATACTGTTAGGAATGGTTCATTCCCTAATCCTACTGCAAGAAACAACGACCAACTGAGTGTAATCCATACTTCAGGGGCACCTGCAGTACATGAAGAAGCAAATCAAATACAGGAAATGTCAATGAATATACAACAGGCCAATGTTTAGACCAAGAGGAACCAGACTGCAGAAAGCTCAGCTGCAGAAGCTCAATCATCGAATTTCTCCTTTGGAATTAGAGGTAACTTAATGAACATAATTACTAATGCTAATCTTTTCGTAATGCAGGACACAAATCAGGGCAAGACATTGGAGAAAGCAGGACTGGATCAGCAGCAAAAGAATGGACAAACTAGTCAAAATCGCCAAATTGAAGGTAAAGAGGTGCAGACAGGACACAAAGACAAAGAGTGGCAAAAGAGTCAGCATAAGGAAGCAAATCAACAGGGAGGGACTAGTCGAACCCAATAGGACAACACTAGAGCTAATATGGAATATCAGCACAATTTTCCTAGGATCTCCAACAACCTTGCTAGGTATGATCCTAATCCTCAAAGGAGTAAGAATGTCGATAACCAGATTAGCAATAATGTAGCTCAGGTTAGTACGAAACTTTTGAACAATCAACAGCAAAGTCGAGCTCAGAACTCTAAACAGGATGTAATCCCTGAACCTGCTCCTTTCACTATTGTTCAATCCTTTGTTGCTCGCTTAAGATATAATCAATCCAAGAATGAAACTCCTATAGTGTTGAATAGTCCCGTACACACCACAAGACAGGGACTACCTGCTGTACTTCTGGACGAGGATGATTATAATATCAAATTGGCTGAAAGTTGTAAACACACTCTAGTTGGCAAATTCACCAACACCATGCCCAAAATGGAACTGATTCGGAAAAGCTTCACCCTCCAAACTCAATTAACTGGAGGGGTGAAAATAACTCATTTTAATTCTAGACATGTGTATATTGATCTTGATAATGAGTTTGACTATGTTACGGTTTGGACTAAGCAAAGAATGAATATTAAAGGGCAATTAATGAGAATCCAAACTTGGACCCCTGATTTCACACCTGAAGAAGAAATCCCTATAGTCCCTATATGGGTGGCACTTCCTGAACTCCCATGGCATTGTTACAATAAGGTCCTATTAACAACTATTTTGAGCTCTATTAGCAAGGTATTATACCTTGATGTACCATCCTCCCAAAAAACCAGAGGCAGCATGGCTAGAGTGAAGATCCAAATTGACCTTACCAAGGAAAGACCTCCCCATGTCTGGCTGGGATTCAAGAATTCTGATCCCAACAAAGGGAGGTGGCAAAAAATTCAATATGAAGGAATTCCTTACTATTGTCATTACTGTAAACACCAAGAGCATGTGGATAATGTTTGTACGATCAAGAGAAGAGATGAGGAGTTCCAAAGGAGGAAAGAAATGGAGGCTGAAAAAAGAACAAGACTAAAGGTGAGCAAGAGAAAGGAGGCACTAAAACTCAGGTGCAAGACAATGGTAAACCAGAGAATAATACAAGTGCACAGGCTTAACAGCAATCTCATCAAAGAAGAGACTGCAGACCTAATGAAACTCTAAGACAAATTCAAGGAAAACCCACCCTCAAGTTCAACAACAAACTCAAACTACCCAGGTCCAGATTCACCAAGAGCAGGAGGTAGGTGATCAAGAAGAACATTGGCAAATCCAAAGAAAGAAGCAGAATAGAAATCAGGATCAATCCTATCCCAAGACTGCATGGAGACCTGTCTCACCACAACAAAAAGGAGCCAAGGACAACACGCAACAGGAGACACAACCATCAAGTATACTCCCTACAATTCTTACTCATAATAACCATATTAACCTTGAAATGTAGGAATTATAGGCTACAGACAATGAGGAGGGTAACAACAACAGGACAGCAGGTCAAGGAAGTCATCCAATGCAAGGATCAGATAAGGATCCATCTTTAATAAATTCTCACAATAAAACAACAAGGCAAAAAGAGCAAGCTGCAACCACTAAAAACAACAATACCTCAGGTATTGACTCTCTAATCCCACCCCCTAACACCCTCGATACTATTGATAGTAATGTTGCTGAGGAAGCTGTTGGAGGTATGGAAGGGAGGGTACAGAAGACACACACTAACTTGCAGGAAGGGGTATCCGAAAGGGGGGAGGGAATTGACTCATGTTCTGCATGAGGTTGAGACCTATGACCATAGGACTGACTCTACAGCACCTACTACCCCTATCTCAAATCAAAAAGAAGTTGCGCAACATGCAATTCAGGAAAGGAAAGAGATGAATACTGAAACAGAACAACAGAAAGACAGACCCAACAATAAATCAGGGGGAAGGCTAAGCAAAAAGAAAAGAGATGCTATGAAAAAAAGGCAGGGAAAAAGTAGTGAACTGGAGCAGGTTTTAACAGACAAAGGCCAACAATTAAAGAAACAGATAGCAAATAATGTTAAGAAGGGGAGACCTATACAAGATGACTATGGAGCTTTAAATTCAGAGGATGAACTGGAGCCTGACAACCAATCCATAGATGAGTATGATGAAGAGGAAGAGGAAACTTGTAATCTTCTAATTCAAGCTTTTGGCTCCACCTTTAACACTGACTGGTCAGAAGAGGTTCAAGAACTCACTGAGCAACAAGGTCTATCCCCCAGAGGTAGGAAGCAAAGCAGACACACCAAACAGCCGACTATCACCAGTATTTCTGCTACTTCTAGCAGACCCATCACAAGGTACAAATCTAAAGGTTTTTGATGATTAAAGCCATTTGCTGGAATGCTAGGAGTATCAATACCCAAGGATCTTTGGAGAGACTTCAAACACTCAACAAGATGCACCAGTTAGTTATGATTGCTATACTAAAGCCCTTTGCAGACAATTCCCAACTCAACACTATGAGAGTTCATCTTCAAATGGACCATGCAATTATTAATCCTAATGGAAAAATCTGGCTTTTTTGGTCTAATGCGATCACTGGTAATATTCATGAAAATAGTGAACAGCATATCACAGGAGACTTCAAGCATTCTGATCTTACTGAGGGGTTCATGGTGTCCTTCATTTATGCTAAGTGTAAGGAATATATGAGAAGACCTCTGTGGGATAGTCTACTGCAGTATGCTAGCCTGGATATCCCTTGGTGTACCATTGGAGATTTCAATGTTATCACTAATATAGAGGAGAAGCTTGGGGGAGTGCCTTACAACATGAATAAGAGTTTTGAGTTCATCAGTGTGATTGAAGCTTTTGGCCTAACTGATCTAGGCTTTACAGGTATACCTTTCACTTGGTGCAGCCAAGGGACTGCACAGGTTAGAGTTTGGAAGAGGTTGGACAGGTCCATGGTCAATGACAAATGGTTAGAAGTCATGCCACAAACTACTATTGAACATCTATCCTCAGTTGGCTCTGACCACAGTCCTCTGTTGATGGAAATGGTCAGGAAAAATGAGAACCACATCAAGTATTTTAAGTTCCTTCATTGTTGGGTGGATAATGCTAACTTTATGGAGACGGTTCGAAAGTGCTGGGAGAGGGAGGTCACAGGTAATCCTATGTGGCAACTTCATCAGAAAATGAAGAGGCTAACATACACTCTTAGCAACTGGTCAAAGAAAGAGTATGAAGATATATATGCTAAAGTGAAAGAATTTGAAGGGATTTTCAAGAAGACTGAGGAAGAACTTCTTACACATAATACTGAAGCACTTAGACAGCAGTTACATCTCATGAATGCCAACTATATTAGATATTTGAATTTGAAGGAATCCATTCTTAAACAAAAGACACAACTCCAATGGTTTAAGGAAGGGGATGCCAGCACCAAATACTTCCATGCTTTGAGAAGGGGTCGAAGAAGAAGACTTTTTATACATAAAATCTGTATAGGGAATGATGTGTGGATTCAAGGGGATGATCAGATTGCACAAACAACGTGTGATTATTTCCAGGGAATGTTCACTGGTCGGAATCGCAGAATAGATGAAAAAATTCTTCAACATTTGCCTACTCCAGTTACGCCCAATCAGAACAAGAAACTGCAGGAAATGCCTACTTTGGAGGAACTAAAGTAGGTGGTGTTTGCCATGAACCCAAATTCAGCACCTGGTCCAGATGGTATAGGTGGCAAATTCTACCAAGCATGCTGGAACATCATTAAAAAGGACTTGCTAGCTGCTGTACAGTACTTCTTTTGTGGTCACAATATGCCTAAGTTTATGTCATATGCATGCCTGGTTTTTCTTCCCAAAAAGGAACATCCTAACAATTTTTCTGACCTCAGGCCTATTAGTCTCAGCAACTTCTCAAATAAGATCATATCCAAACTTCGCATGAGACTGGCTGATATCATCCCTCTTCTCATCTCAGACAATCAATCAGGGTTTGTAAGAGGGAGGAGCATCACAGAAAGTATCATGCTTGCACAAGAAATCACTCATGACATTAAGAGGCCTAAAGAAGGAGACAATGTAGTAATCAAACTAGACATGACCAAAGCTTATGACAGAGTGTCTTGGTCCTTTACTTGCTTGGTACTAAGGAGATTGGGTTTTGGGGAGTTCTTCATTGACCTAGTGTGGAGAACCATGAGTAACAATTGGTACTCAATCATTATTAATGGCCACAGACATGGTTTCTTCCACTCAACTAGAGGCCTCAAACAAGGTGATCCTCTCTCTCCGGCCCTATTTATTTTAGGTGCGGAGGTTTTATCAAGAATGCTTAACAATATCCAGCAGAATCCTATGTATAGAGGCTTTAACATGGAGTCCAAAGGCCCCCAGATTAATCATCTAAGTTTTGCAGATGATGTGATTATTTTTACTTCAACAGACAAAGACTCTATGAGACTCATCATGGCCACCTTGGAGGATTATGAACACACTTCTGATCAGCTTATCAACAAAGAGAAGAGCCATTTTATGGTCCCATCAAACACCTCCCAGGATATCATCAACAACATACAGGTAGGATATCATCATCAACATACAGGAAGTCACAAGATTTTCACAGAAGGACAGTCCAATCACATACGTTGGCTGTCCTCTATAGATTGGTAGACAAAGGATCATTTATTATTCACAGCTAGTTGAGAAAGTATCCAAGAAGATTTGTGGATGGCAGACAAGAATACTAAGCTTTGGAGGCAAAATCACTATTGTCAAGCATCCATTGCAATCCATTCCTATTCACACTATGGCTGCAATCTCACCTCCCAGCACTACTATTAAATA
>NW_006239453.1:325220-325365 GCF_000226075.1 Solanum tuberosum
TCTAATGCAATCTCACGTATGGAATGAACATATACACAAGCTTAGTTTGTCCTCAACACTTCTCTGGATTCCCATACATCTCATAACTCAAGTTTTAAAGCATCGATTCATCAATTCTCCATAGTTGGACATTTTGTCAAACACC
>NW_006239453.1:326134-334020 GCF_000226075.1 Solanum tuberosum
GTTTTTCTTGGGAAGAGACCAGGATCAAAGGAAATACCATTGGGCATCACTTGAAACCATGAGCCTACTCTATGATGAAGGAGGTGTGGGGCTCAGAAGACTCACAAATATTTGCACTTCTCTTCAATATAAGCAATGGTTGAATTTCAGGGCTAATTCTTCTCTATGGGGTCAATTCCTCAAGTCCAAATATTACCAGAGAGCCAATCCAGTCGCAAAGAAGGTGGACACTGGTCAGTCCTTAGTGTGGAGATACATGACGAAGAATAAAACAAGTGGAGGATCATATCACCTGGAAAATTAAGTCTGGAAGTCGCTCCTTTTGGTGGGATGATTGGCTAGGAGTAGGTGCTCTTGCTAATTACACCACCAACATTTCCAGCCTCAATAATGCCACTACTGCTCACTTTCTAGTCAATGGAGAATGGAATGAAAGAAAGTTGCGACAACAGGTTCCACCACTACTCATACCTCATATTTTGAGCACAAATTTTCAATACCAACAAGGAGAGAAAAACACTGCAGTCTGGAAGCCAAACGATTCTGGAATTTTTTCTTGTGCTTCAGCATGGGAAATTTGCAGACTTGAGAAGAATAATGCAGTGATCAATTCACAGATTTGGCATAAGCATATTCCCTTCAAGATGTCCTTTCTCGTTTCGAGAGCACTTAGATATAAAATACCAACTAACGAAGAGTTGGCAACCTTCGGAGTGGAGCCAGTGAGATGTTTCTGTTGCATGCAGAAAGGATGGGATGAAGTGGACCATATCTTCAATGAAGGACCCTTTGCAACTCATATATGGACATTCTTTTTAAGTCCAATGGGTGTTACTTTCCAACAGTCCTCATTGAGTAATCATCTATTGAGATGGAATGATATTCAAGGAAAGAATGAAGCCCACAAAATTCTCATCAAAACTCTTCCCATAGTGATCTGCTGGAACCTGTGGAAGAATAGATGCTCAGCTAAATACGGGGGAAAAAAATTCAGCAACAGCAGGGTCAAATACATGATCCTCAAAGATACTCTCCACCTGCTCAAAACTATTTTTCCTTATATTTATTGGCCTGCACAGTGGACAAAAGTAGTGGACCTGATCGAGAGCTGCAAACATGATGTTAAAGTTACTTCAGTGATTTGGAAAACACCCTCTCCTAGCAGATACAAGCTTAACACAGATGGTAGTGCTTTGCACAATCCTGGGAAGATAGGAGGGGGAGGCATTCTACGAGATGAACAAGGAGAGATCATTTATGCATTTGCTTTACCTCTCGGTGAAGGGACCAATAATCAGGCAGAAATTCAAGCTGCCAGTTATGGTCTAAACTGGTGCATTCAGCATGGATACAACAATATTATTCTTGAGGTAGATTCTGAGCTTTTAACTAGGTGGATATTGCAAACCTCTACTTCCCCTTGGAGGATTCAAAAGTTTGTACAGGAGTTCCAAAACATTGTTAGCCAATGTGAATTCTTTCAATGTGATCATATATACAGAGAGGCCAACAGTACTGCTGATTTCCTGTCCAAGCAGAGTCACAAAAAGACATCATCCAACATTACTACACTTACAATCAATTGCCACACGCAGTACGAGGTAGCTATATTCTCGAGAAAATGGGAGTTCAAAGTTTCAGAAGGAATAGGTTAAAAAGAATTTAAAAACCCCCTTGATTTAAGGATAGTTTTTTATTAGGTTCTTGCTTTTTATTCTTTCCTTTGTATGGGGAGAGTCTCTCTTATTTATGTTTTCCTAGAATCTTTGTATTTAGAGGAGTCCTCCCCTTAGGTACGTAGTTATAGGTTTTCCCCTTTATAGTATGGGAATGAGTCGACTAACCTTAGTAGGTAGGTCGACTTATGACCCGCCATAGGATCGGAGGTTAGGTTTATGTCCCCCTCCTTGTACCTTTTTTGAGCTCTTTTGAGCTTTTATTTATGCTAAGGCCTGGGGGTGTTGCTAAGCCCCTGACCCCCCCCCCCCCCCCCAAGGGTCAATCAAACAAAAAAAATATTAAAAAAATATTTTATAAAAATAAAAATCCTAGACCCTATACCCTAAACCCTAAACCATAAACTCAAAACTCTAAACCCTAAACCCTAAACCCTAAAACCTAATCACTAAATCCTAAACCGTAGCTAAATCCCAAACACTAAACACTAAACCCTAACCCTATAAACTAAACACTAAACCCTAAACCCTAAAACCTAATCCCTAAATCATAAACCGTAGCCCTAAACCATTAATCCTAACCTAAAACCTAAACCTTAAAACCTAAACCCTAAACCCTAATCTGAAAACACTAAATCCTACACCGTAAACCCTAACAATAAACCCTAAACCCTAAATCCTAAACCTGAAACCCTAAACTCTAAATCCTAAATCCTAAACCCTAAACCCAAACCACTAAATCATAATCCCTAAACCCGAAACCCAAAACAATAGACCCTAAATCCTAAACCCTAAATCCTAAACCCTAAACCCTAAACCTTAAACCCTAAACCCTAAACCCTAAATCCTAAATCCTAAACCCTAAACCCTAAATCCTAAACCCTATACCCTACACCCTAAACTTTAAACCATGAACCTAAAACCCTAGACCCTAAACCGTAACCCTTACATCCTAAATCCTAAACTCAAAACCCTAAACCCCAAACAATAAACCCTAAACCCTAACGCTAAATCATAAATCCTAAACCTTAAACCCTAAACCCTAAACCTTCAACCTTAAAGACTAAATCCTAAACCCAAAATACTAAACTCTAAACCCTAAACCCTAATTCCTAAACTGTAATCCCTAAACCCTAACCCTAAACCCGAAACCCTAAACCAAAAACCCTAAAATCTAATCCCTAAACCCTAAATCGTAGCCCTAAACTAATAATCCTAAACCTTAAACCAAAACACTAAACTCTAAATCCTAAACCCTAAACCCTAACCCTAGACCTTAATTCCTAATTCTAAATCTTAAACCCTTAACTCTAAACTATAAACCCTAAGCCCTAAGCCTCAACCCTAAATCCTCAATCCTAAATCCTAATCCCTAAACCATAAACAATAAACCACAAACTCTAAACCCTAAACCCTAAACCCTAAACCTTAAACCCTAGGCCTAAACCATTAATCCTAAACCCTAAACCTTAACACTAAACCCTAGCCCTAAACCTTAAAACCTAGCCCTAAATAATTAATCCTAAACCATATTTCTAAACCCTAAACTGTAAACCCCATACCCTAAATCCTAAACCCAAAACCCTAAACCCTATATCCCAAACCCCAAACCCCAAACCCCAAAACCAAAACTCGAAACCCTAAACCCTAAACCCTAAATCCTAAATCCTAAACCTATACCCTAAAACCCAAACCGTAAACCCTAGACCCTAAAATTTAAATCTAAACTCTAATCCTTAAACCCTCAACCCTAACCCCTAAATCTTAAATTCTAATCCCCAATCCCTATATCCTAAACACAAAATCGTAAAATCTAAACCCTAACCCTAAACCCTAAACCATAAAATCTAAACCCTAAGCCTAAACCCTAAATCCTATATCCTAAACCCTAAATCCTAGACCCAAAATCCTAAATCCTAAACCCTAAATCCTAAACCCAAATCCCTAGAACCTAAAACCTAAATCCTAAACACTAAACCCTAAACCCTAACCCTAATCCCTAAACCCAAAACTATAATCCCTAAACCATAAACCCTAAACTCTAAACCCTAAATCCTAAAACCTACTCCCTAAACCCTAAACACTAACCCATAAACCCTTAATACTAAACCTAAACCCACAACCCAAAATTGTAAACCCTAAACACTAAACCATAAAGTAAAAGCCCTAAACCCTAAACCCTAGAGGCTAAATGTTAAACATTAATTCCTAAACCCTAACCCTAAACCCTAAATTATATTCCCTTAACCAGAAACCCTAAACCTTAAACCCTAAACTCTAAACCCTAAACCCTAAATCCTAAACCCTAACCCTAAACTCTAAATCCTAAATCCTAAATCCTAAACCTTAAACCTTAAACCCTAAACCCTAAATCCTAAACCCTAAACCCTAACCCTAAACCCTAAACCCTAAACCCTAATCCCGAAACTCAAAACCTTAAACGATAAATACTAAATCTTAAATTGTAAACCCGAATACCTAAACTCTAAACTCTAAGCCCTAAACCTAAACTTGAACCCTAAATCCTAAACCTAAACCCTAAACCCTAAACCATAAATCATAAACCCGAATACCTAAACTCTAAACTATAATCCCTAAACCTAAACCCTAAATCCTAAACCTAAACCCTAAACCCTAAACCCTAAACCCAAATCATAAACATAACCCTAAATCCAAAACTCAAAACCATGCACCCTAAACACTAAACTATAAACCCTAATCCCTAAACCCTAAACTCTAAACCCTAAACTCTAAACCCTAAACCCTAAACCCTAAACTCTAAACCATAAGTCATAAACCCAAAACCCTAAATCCTAAATCCTAAACACTAAACCATAAACCCTAAACCTTAACCCTAAACCTTACATCCTATATCTTAAATCCTAAACCCTACACCCTAAACCTTTAACCCTAAAAGCTAAACTCTAAACCCTAAACCCTAAACCCTAAACCCAAATCATAAACATAACCCTAAATCCACAACTCAAAACCATGCACCCTAAACACTAAACTATTAAACCCTGAACCCGAAGCCCTAAACCCTAAACCATAAACCCTAAACCCATAAACCATCGCTTCCTCATTTCTCAATTTTTTTCTCTCTCTAAAAAATTTGCGCACAAACTTAGTTACACCAGGCGAAAATACACAGTTCACCGGAATGGCCACAGAGCTGCCGGGGAAGCAGCTCCGACCACCGGAGTAGTCTCATTCGACGCGCAATTCCAGTATGAACAAACCCCAACAGGGCGCTTCACCAGATTCATCAGACAACTCTTCGAAATTGCAAAGAACTGAAGCGATCCATGTCGCAATTTCTGAAGAAGAGTTGGACTGGGCTCGAAAAATTTTGTCCCTAGAGCAATTTGGAATGATTCGTGTTAACTCAACTGGGTATCATGAATCTACACCTAAAGATCTACCTACAGTCCAAAAATCAAATGATTCCATCGCCCAAATCGCGAGATCTACGAAGGCGATTTCTAGGGAAATTGTCGCGAAATCGCCAGAACTGCGCCCCCAAATTCGAACAACTTCTGATGAGATAAATGAAACTCCAACCACTGGGGAATCATCCCCAGGTCAAGGAGTACATCTTACTGAAAATTTGGATCATTTTGACGGTAAAATCTCCGGCGACATAAATTCCGACAAAGACGCCGGAGCTCCGATCAGCTATGTCAATGCAAGGTCACACCAAATGAACCCTGGTGCGGAGGATAACCTTCGGAAGGTAAGAGAACACCTGAATCATCAGCTACATATTAATGTTGGCTCTTCTAATCTGCAGGAATAATCTATAACCAATGTTGCTGATCATCACAAAGGAGAGGAAGGGGGATCAATTCGAAGGACTAGTGTGTTGCATCAAGATCACAACCAGGGCAATGAATTTACTTCAAACCAAATTATGCAACCATTACAACAAGACCAAGAGAAGCTGTTCACAATGGACTTCACTGATGGCAAGGTACAGGGGAAAATGCAGGGGAATCAGGAACAACTAGCAAATGATGAGGCTCATTCAGGGACATCTAAAGACAAACAGCATGGCAATGGGGAGAAGACCAAATGGAAAGTTAAAGATACCATAAACTCCAATGCAAATACAATGCAACAAAGCAAAGATAATGGACGGATACAGCCAGACAATACCAACAAGGAGAGGAAAGGTAAGCTCGTTAATTTCGCCCCTAATGTTGCTGATCATAGTGACACTTCTAGGAATAAATTGTATATTGGTCAAAATGAGCTTGGGAAAGGTCGAGTTGTTGTGCAGACTGATCGAAACGAGGTTACGGGACAAGCTGGGGAACTCAGTCATATGAGCCTTGATATCGATCCCAAAATCCTCCCACCACCCCTCAAAGTATCCTCAAACTTTGATAGCTACAGACCTAACCAGCCAAGAACTAACCAAACTAGCCCAAAACAAAACCAACACAAACCTCTTGTTAATAGCACTTTTTTAAAAAATGCTAATCATCAAATCCCGGATCCTTCCCCCCCCCCCCACTATCTTCCAATCCTTAGCTACTCGACTCAAAGCCATCCAAACCAAAAATTCAGTCCCCATGGACATAATCTCTCCTATTATTACTACTAGACAAGGATACCCCTCTATAACTTTTCATGAAGAAGATTTCATGCAAAAAATGCCGGGAAGATGTAAATATACTCTTGTAGGTAAATTTACTAATGCTATGCCCAAGATGGAGGTCATTAGAAGGAGTTTCGTTGCTCAAACTCAGCTCACTGGAGGGGTTAAGATTGTGCATTTTAACTCAAGGCATATTTATATTGATTTGGATAATGAGGCTGATCATATTTCAGTCTGGACAAAACAGAAGATGTTCATTGCAGGTCATCCTATGAAGCTACAGGTGTGGACTCCTACATTTAAACCTGCTGAGGAAACTCCTATCGTGCCAATCTGGATCACCCTACCCGAGCTCCCATGGCATTGCTACTATATGGACATCCTTACTCCATTGCTGTCCCCGATTGGTAAGGCTTTATATCTGGACTCTGCAACTATGCAAAAAACCAGGGGCAGTGTGGCGAAAGTACGAGTTCAAATAGACATCACTAAAGAAAGACCTCAACATGTGTGGCTAAGCTTCTCGGAAAAAGATCCTTCTCTAGGTAAGTGGCAAATCATAGAATTTGAAGATGTTCCCTCGTATTGTCTATACTGTAAGCACCAGGGTCATGTTCTTGGAGAATGTCCTGTGAAGGAAAAGGATGAAGTAATAAAACAAAGGAAGGAGTTGGAAGCAAACAAGAAAGGTTATGAGACACAACCAAATTTGAACTCAAAAAATAATCAGCAGCATGAGGAAATTAAGGAAAAGTCTCTATCGAATAGGCAAAACAATGCTAGTAGGCCAACTGAAGTGGCTGTCACACACAAAGAGGAACAATGGCAAATACAAACCAGGAAGAAAAACAAAAATAACCAACAAAAGCAGGAGCCAGGTAAGACTGAAAAATCTCAGGTGCAGCCACAGCAAGTCCAAGCATCTCACACTCCACAGATTATCCAGAAAACAGGTATGAATTCTAAAACTCCTGTGATCGAAATTGAGGAATCTGGTGATCAGATTCCTATACCCCCATCCCCTGTGAATGTTGATGTTGAGAATTTTGGTGTTGAAAATGAGGTCCCATCCCCTGCAACCCCCCTGTTTGTAGCTGCTGAAGTTTTCGGAGGGAGGATGGTAGTAAAGGAGAAAAACATTAACTTGCAGGAAGGGGTACCTAAGGGGAGGGAAATGTCTCATGTTTTGCATGAGAACCAAATGGCTGACCCTAGGAATGACCTTCCAGCCACTGCTACCACTACAAGTGTTGCCCAATAGCATCAAAGACAGGTACAGCACAGTACTGAAGGAAGCCAGCAGGTACATATCAGTAGGAAGGAGGATAATCAGCCCAAGGGCTCGATGGCAAAGGATATGGGAAACAAAGCAAGCTCCAGTAAACAGGTGGAAACCCCCAAGAGTAAGAATAAGCCAAGCAAGAAGAGGAGGGAAGCTATTAAGAAGAAGCAAACTGAGCAACATCACCAAGAACAGACTCAAAATGGCAATAATGAAGAAGGAGTAAACCCTTGTAAAAAATTCATCATGGTGGAGCAAGTTATGGATGTGATTCCTCTTAGAGCTCAATACAATACCCCCACTCCGGGAAAACCTCCTGATCAGGCCA
>NW_006239453.1:335406-336928 GCF_000226075.1 Solanum tuberosum
CTAAATTCACTTGGTCTAATCAAAGGGGGATAAATTTCAGAATCTGGAAAAGGTTGGACAGAGCTATGGTTAATGATAGGTGGTTGCAAATCATGCCTCACACTAACATTACCCACCTACCATCTGTGGGGTCTGACCACTGCCCACTCCTGATGGAAATGACTGTTAGACCAGAGAATCACATTAAATATTTCAGATTTCTTAATTGCTGGGCTGATCAACCTGCATTTGCAGAGACAGTTACCAACTGCTGGAACAGGCCTATTGAAGGACATCCCATGTGGATCTTCCATCAGAAAATGAAGAGACTTGCTTCTACTCTCAGTGCTTGGTCTAAAATGCAGTTTGGGGACATTTATGCAAAGGTCAGAGATTACGAGGAGAAAGTCAGGCTGGCAGAAGAGGACCTTATTCACAACAACACTGAAGAACAGAGAACAAAACTTCATGGTATTAATGCTGAATATATCAAATTCATGAAGTTGGAAGATTCTATTCTTAAACAAAAGACTCAGCTACAGTGGTTTAAAGAGGGTGATGGTAACTCTAAGTACTTTCATGCCTTGATTAGAGGAAGAAGGAGAAGGTTGTTTATCCACAAAATCCTCAAGGACAATGATGAATGGGTACAGGGTGATGATCACATTGCACAGGCTGCCTGTGAGCATTTCCAGAACATCTTTACAGGAGAGGAGAAGCTTATTGATGAAATCCCCATGGAGTGCATTCCCAGAATTATTACGCAGGAGCAAAATGATAGGATGAAGGAGTTACCAACTTTGGATGAGCTGAAAGAGGTGGTCCAATCCTTGAACCCCAATTCAGCTGCTGGACCTGATGGAATGAATGGGTGTGTTTTTCAGAAGTGCTGGAGTATTATAAACAAGGACCTGCTGGCAGTCATTCACTCCTTTTTCAGTGGCCACCTGCTTCCTAAGTATTTTTCACATACTTGCTTAGTCTTGCTCCCAAAAGTAAGTAATCCTAATAAATTATCGGAGTTTCGACCAATTAGCTTGAGTAATGTCACAAACAAAATTATTTCTAAGCTATTGTTCCTCAGATTGGCTCCCATCTTGCCTAGTTTGATTTCTCTTAATCAGTCAGGTTTCATTAAGGGGAGGAGTATTTCAGAGAACATTATGTTAGCTCAAGAAATTATTCACCAAATCAAAAAACCTACCATTGGAAGCAATGTAGTGATCAAACTCGATATGGCAAAAGCTTATGACAGGGTGTCTTGGTCTTACACCTGCCTAATCCTTAGAAAGATGGGCTTTGACGAAGTCTTCATAGACATGGTGTGGAGAATTATGGCAAACAATTGGTATTCTATCATTATTAATGGCAAGAGGCATGGTTTTTTCCATTCCACTAGAGGCCTAAAGCAAGGTGATCCCCTATCCCCAGCCCTATTTATTTTAGGTGCTGAGGTGTTGTCGAGATCCTTGAACAGATTGCATCATAACCCTTATTACCATGGCTTTCATATGGAGAGGAGGGGGCCCCAGATTAATCACCT
>NW_006239453.1:338678-339389 GCF_000226075.1 Solanum tuberosum
TGGAACAAGTTATGTAATGTCATCGAGAAATTTTCCCAAGACACCAAGGTTACTGCTGTCCAGTGGACTAAACCTCCATACAGGTGGGTTAAACTCAACACGGACGGGAGTGCTTTAAGTAATCCGGGAAGCATAGGAGCAGGGGGTGTCATCCGGAATCATGTTGGAGAAATTATATTGGCATATTCAGCCCCCTTGGGGACATGAACAAACAACCAAGCAGAGGTGGAAGCTACGATTTTCGGCATAACATGGTGCATACATATGAAATACAATCAAGTGATCCATGAAGTCGACTCCCAACTGCTGGTGGATTGGTTTAAGAACAACAAATCGATCCCCTGGAACATTTCCTCCCAAATGCACCAGCTCCATCAACTTGTCACTCAACTTGATCATTTCAAATGCATTCATACTTTCAGGGAGGCCAATTCTGTGGCAGATGTGCTCTCTAAACACAGCCACCAGATTCCTAATCCTCAGGTATTCTTTAACATTCAGCAGCTTCCCAAACTTGCGGCAGCATACCTCCAACAAGACCTAGCAGGTATGGCAAGCTTCAGAAGACGAAAATTGAAAAGAATCAAGGAACCACCTTGAATTTTCTTATCATTGAAGACCTATGAAGGAGCATGAACTTCTTCAGGCCTTCCCTTTGATGATCCTCCTATCATCTTATCAGTCTGTCCCCTAGCTAGGTTAGTTTTTTTT
>NW_006239454.1:0-3209 GCF_000226075.1 Solanum tuberosum
ATGCATTACAATGAAGCAATTACTAACATACATCACATAAACACGAAATCAAATCATCACCTACCTCGAAACCAAGCTTGAATCCCTCTAAGGCACTTGAATCTTCCCTTGTCAGATTCTTTCCGCTTGTTCGAGGTCTACAAATAATTAATATATGCAAGGATCAATAATCAAAGGCCTAATTATTCGGATTATAACAAACCCAATAACCCAAGACCAAACCTATGATCCTAAAGTGAAACTAGGGCTTTTTTCCACATCCAATTCAGTCGAAACCCCCCCCCCCCCCAAATGATAATTAACCAAGAATCTAAGATCTACAGATCGAAAAATGGATTAGGGGAGTAAAATCCTTACTTTTAGCACCAAAAGTCGTGAAAAACTATCAAGAAATCACCTGGGGTCGTCTCTTAACTCCTAAGAACGAAACTTGCAGAGAAATAACATTTTTGGGGTTTAATTCCGACTTAAGTTGCGACTGGCCCGCCGTAGCGGGACCCAACCCACCACAATGGCCCCGCCTTGGCTAAATAAATCCCGCCTTAGTGGCTTGCGCAGAGACAAAACGTCGGAATTTGAGTTTCGAACCCCCATTTCACAACACACTTTCAACTCATGACATTCAAAAACTACCCGTTCACGCTAAGGTCAGTTTCAGGAGTTCTACTTGCCCGAATTCGATTCCGTAAAGTCGTACGGGTTCCTCATAATTTGAAGATGATAGAATCTGAAAAAATAGATAAATATTGCACAAGAGTCATGAATATTGTTAATGAAATGAGAAATCATGGTGATGATATTTCTGACCAACAGTTGTGGAATTTTTTTTAATTAGTGCCATAGAAAAGTATGAATACATTGTTGCTATAATTGAGGAGACGAAAGATCTTTCTAAGCTTTCCATCAAAGAGCTAGTTGGATCATTTCGTGCACATGAGAAACGAAGATTTTTTCGTGAAGATCAATTCAAAGAAACGGCTTTTCAGTCTAGAACCAACGAGAATTCTCAAAATTTCTCAAAAAATCAACAAATAATGAAGTACGGTCCAAAAATGAAGCAGGATCGTGATGGCTCTACTAAGAAGGTTGAAGGAAAAAGTGAGAAAAGTACTAGTCTTTTTTGTAAAATTTGTAAAAGGACTAATCAGAATGTAGAAAAATATTCGCACAAAGACATGCCCTATTGTAATTTTGTTATAATCATTGAGAATGATTGCTGACACAAGCAACAGGAGCAAGCAAGTTTCTGTGAAGGAACAAAAGTAAAAAAACCATTTTCTTTACTTCTCAATCTGATGCTTCAGCAAAAGGCATGATTTGTATATTGATAGGATTGTAGCAATAATATGATTTTTTTTCAAAAGAAAAAGGACGTCTTTAACCTTGTAAATAGTTGTAATACCCATCCTTCTGAAGTTTGAGAATTCCAATTGCATGAAGCAAAGACAAAAACGCACACACATTTTTAAAGTTTAAATCATAATTAGTGTGAACAGAGTATAAAAAATAATTGAAAAAAACCAATTCAAATGTTGACTCGTGTCTTTGAAAAGCTACGGCTATTTTTCTCCGCTGACCAATTCTCTTTAGTTAGCTTTTAATTGTATTTTTCTTCTTTCAATTTTTCAATTATTGACGTTTGGAGCTACATGTTTGGTGATTCATAGAGTGAAGTACATACCACTTGTTTGGATTCTTAGTGAAACCTAAATATTGGTACACAAATGATTTTTTTTTCCTACTATTGCTCTTTTTAGATTAGGTAAAAATCAAGCCGTCTATTACACGAAAAATTCCAACCTTAATGAGTTCGAAACATTAAGAAAGCAAAAAGTATGAAAGCTCCCAAGGGAGAGACTTAACAAAAAACTCGTCTATTTATTTTACTTTAAAAATTAAATCCATCCCTATAATTTTAAACAATATACTTAATCCTCCTCTTATCTCAATTGAATTTTTCAAAAAAATCATGTGGTATATAGTATATGCTACTATACTTTATCTTCTTTTTTCTTTTCTAATTTACATTTTAATACTCTTTTTTTTTTTCATTTTCATTGTACGTAGTGGACCTACGTATGGAGCAAATAAATTTTGTGGAGTAAACAATTTAGTAGAGTAACATATTAGTGGTTGTAAGTTGGATTTATAGTGGCTGCTACCAGAAGTGGTATAATTCTATTAAGAAAGAATGAATTGTTTACACCAATATTAGCATGTTTATTTTGATTTGGCTTCACATTAATCTCACCTACCCATTCATAATTGATTAATATGTGCTTATATAGTTGAGTAGTCACTTTCCAACACAGGGTCAAGACGGATAAATTGAAGAAACTAACACGAAAAAGAGAAGGAAATTAAGAGGAAAAAGGAAGTTGGTGCACAAACGCTTCATCTTTTAGAGCTATATATACTCCCAAGACATATTAACACAAATACTCAGTCAGTAATAACTTCTCCATTCTAACACATTAGCAAACATTTTTTTATTATTAATATAAATTTGTGCTTCTCAAGAATGGGTAGCCTTTCACTTGAAATGGTACGTACTCTTCATGTAATTTGTTATATGCACAAGCATCTTCACAAATCACAATTTGTTTCATTCCAAAAGAGCTACTTATTATTTTGCAAAAAAATTGTTGTACCTTACCACTATTTGCATGTTAGATATTTTGTTTACTTAATTATATCTTAAATTGAACTATGATATTTGACAGGATTTTGACCCATCACCAATGACACCGAGAAGTTTAGCCATGACACCTAGAAGTTTAGCGCGACGAAGATTGTTTCCGATTGGGGACAACAAGAAACAGAAGGTGGAGCAATCAGGCGCAGGGCCAAGGAAGAACTTACAACTTGAAGTGATGGAGCCTGGATTGAAGAATGATGGTCCCTCTCTGGACACTATCTTGGTCAATTATTTGGACACACTTACTCAACGAGTCAATTTTCATTTAGGTTATCCAGTCAACATATGTTATGATCACTATGCATCTTTAGCACC
Source organism: Solanum tuberosum (assembly GCF_000226075.1). Lineage (NCBI taxonomy): Eukaryota > Viridiplantae > Streptophyta > Magnoliopsida > Solanales > Solanaceae > Solanum > Solanum tuberosum. The sequence goes on from NW_006239454.1 coordinate 3,014, forward strand.
ACTTTTACAGTTTCACCTAAACAATTGTGGTGATCCTTTCCTTCAAAACACAGTCGATTTCCATTCTAAAGACTTTGAAGTGGCTGTTTTGGATTGGTTTGCACAACTTTGGGAAATTGAAAAGGATCAATACTGGGGATATGTTACCAATGGTGGCACCGAAGGCAATCTCCATGGTATTTTGTTAGGGTAAGTT
>NW_006239454.1:4847-35167 GCF_000226075.1 Solanum tuberosum
TATATATATAATATGGTGAGAAGTCTATAGTGTTCATCATCCCTCATTACACATACATACATATACATACACATATAGAAAGGAGAGGGGAAAAGGCATAGATTCCCCCTTTAACTTGTACCGAAAAATCAATTACACGCTTAAACTATCATAACGATCTATTACACACTTCTGCTATTTAAAAGTGAATTTATTTACCCCTAAAGCTGACATGACAAAATAATACTCCCTCCGTTTCAAAAAGATTGGTCTGGTTTGACTTGGCACAAAGTTTAAGAAATTAAAGAAGACTTTTGAATCTTGTGGTCCTAAATTAAAGTTATGTCAAATGTACAAAATTGCCCTTAATCTTGTGGTCTTAAACATGCCACGTGGAAAGCAAAAACTAAAATGTTTCCAAAATAGGAAAGAGGTCATTTTTTTGAAACTGACTAAAAAGGAAAGGAGGTCATTCTTTGTGAAACGGAGGGAGTAATAATTTAAAAAAAATCACGCGCGTCAGATAATTATTAAAGTAAAAAAAAAATCAAAATATTTCTTAAACCCCAACCCCACATCTCTTCTTCTTCACGCCCCACCATCCTCATCTTCTTCACACCCCATTAAGCTTAAAATAAACCAATAACAAGAAACAACCAAGAAATAAATTACTTCAAAAATGAGTTAAATTTTGGGAGGTTTCAATCGATGGGTCTTTGGTTGATGTTTTGAATATTGAGTGATCGATTGAAAATGGGAAGAAACTTATTTTTCTATTATCTCTATTTTTTAAGAAATCTCCAGGAAGAACATGGAAAAATAACAAAGAATGTATGTCCAAATCTGAAAAATCTGAAAAATCTTTACAACTACAAGCTACAACAAATAACAATGAATGCTTAGTTTTCATGGCCAATCAATGGAAGAAACTGAAGCAACCTTCTTGTGGGTACATTTTGGAATGGAAGAATTTTTTCACTCCAGATTGCGGACAATTTCCTTGGTGGTCATTGCTAAAAGTTTCTTCTTTACCGTTTTGCAATGAGGAAGATAGAATTATTAGAGAATTTTAATAATTGATTAGGAATTAATTAGTGTAAAATATAATTAATAAAATAAAAGTTAAGTAATAAAGAAAAGAAAGTAAAAAAAATAAATTTTTTGACATGGCATTGATGTGGCAGCGAGTGTAATACACCACATACTATGAGAGTGGTGTTGCACATAGCAGGGTGGTATTAAATTCAATTTTAAGTAGTAAAGATGTGCAATAAGTCATCATGATAGTTGAAACATGTAAGTGACTTTTCGAAACAAGTTTATGGGGAATCCTTTTCCCAAAGGAGAGTTTGAACTCCTTTTTTTATAGGGACTACCTTTAAAGGAGCTATTGATGATGTTGATGTTATATTTTAAGTAGTAAAGATGTGCAATAAGTCATCATGATAGTTGAAACATGTAAGTGACTTTTCGAAACAAGTTTATGGGGAATCCTTTTCCCAAAGGAGAGTTTGAACTCCTTTTTTAACTGGAGTTGGGGGTATTTTTGAGTTTTATTTAAGTGTTGTATAAGCTTAATTGTACAGTCATATGTTTAGATTGTACTATACTTCAAATTTCCAAAAAAATCGGTCCCTTTTAAAAAGTACCAAATTTGTCATCAATATTAACTAGCTGCTATATATAATGGTATTTCAGGTATTGAACTTCTTCTTTTTTGTTTGAAGGTTGTGGCATAGCCACTTTTTATTAAAAACAAATAAGATTCAGCCCAACAGAGGCTTAATCCAAAGAAAATAACACCAAAAATAAAAAATAAAATGCATCAAAGACAAATGGACAAAAACTCATCCATCAGTAGTAAAAAAGGAAACTTCAAGAAGCCTTCCATCACTTCAGCTTCCCCCTTCATTATCGATCGAAACTCCAAGAATGTCGATTCGATCCGATGAATGGAGACACAATCCAAGCACTTCCCCTGATGGATGACCTTCAAGTTCAGAATCCAACAAGCTTGCAGGTAATTTGTGATTTGATTGATTGATCCAATTCATACACTTATTGTCTAATTTTGAATTGCTATTCCACATAAATCTCATTTAAACATTGCAGATTAGAACTTTATGAAATAGCAGTAAAGTATTTGAGCCTCTTCTCCATTTCACCATAGTATTACTAACCTTTCAAAGGCTCAATGGGTTGAATTCCAATGGGATTGATACAACCATTAGAGTCTCTATTTAGTTAATACTACCACTATGAATAAGAAAATTTATATGCAACATCCCTTTATTGATTTTTGCAGATTCACAAGAAGCTAATACTTTGATTTGGCTCTCACCAGGTGTAAGTACACAAATCTATTGAATTTACTTCAAGGATTAACTTAACTATACTCTGCATAACCAGAAAAGGTCTTGAATTTTGAGGCTACTGTTATTTGTATTCTTGTATCTGTCTCCTTATGTATGGTGTGCCTTGCTTATCCAGATTGAGTAGCTTTCTTCCCTCGCTAGGTATATCCCGGAAATGATTAATTTGAAAATCACCTGCAAAAGGGAAAACTAGATTAGTAAAAAAACAGCAAGAGTATTTCCTTCCCGAAAGGAATGCTTTACTCTTGCTGAAACCACCCCTCTCAACCTTCTGATGTCATTAACTTCGAGTGCTACACTCCATGGTACATCCCATTCACCCTCTAAGATATGAACCATTGTTAAAGAGTCTGTCTCAAGAATAACATGTCCAATACCATGTTCACTACAATAAATTAGACTCTCCCTTATAGCTATAGCTTCTGCTACCATATTTGTCGTGTCTGGGAGTTTGAAACCTTTAGCAACTATCAAATTACCATCATGATCCCTAATACAGAATGCCGCCGAACTAGGTCCAGGATTACCTTTAGATGCTCCATTCGTGTTGTATATTTGCTTTAACTTTAATTTTTGCTGGACATATTTGTACCTCTTGCGTAAAAAATAAATTAACTTGATTTAATTCTAAAATAAGCCTTTTTATCCAAGTATATGTCAATTTTCCCCCAACCAAACTTTTGCTATTCCCAAAGAGAGATGCCATTGTAATTCTTTTCTTCTCTCATATGAATTCTTCCTTCTAAATTTATCGTCTCTCCTGCAATTACTCAATTTTTCAGTACAAATAGATATAAAATTGAATTCGTATTGAAGCAGGCCCTCATAAAGTTCTCATCTTTGTGACTTGAGGTACTATTTTTAGTTTTTTTTTTTTTTTTGGCATTTTAGCATATGGGCCTTTTGTTGGATTTAGATTTTCTTGAAAAGAGATGCTGACTTTTATACAAGTTTTGTATTCTTTCAATTTTACCAATCAGAAACGGCAGAAAATACACCTGAAATGACAATTTTTTGAAGGAGAGTGAGGCTCATTCTGCATTTTTAATTTATTTCTCGAATTAACATGAATGTTTTCTTCTCTGGTAAGATCATTTTTCTGCCACGAGCGATTTTGAGATTTTAGAAACTGGGTTTAAAGGGGATTTCAAGATTCAGTAGGACTTTCGTAAACTTTAGTCGCACTACTTTAATTGATGTTTTCTGGGTGTAATTCGAAGTAACAAGAGAACGAACCCAAATTACCTTTCCCTGACTCTACTTGTGGAATTTCACTGGATTTATTGTTATTGTTGGCTTTTGTTTGTGAATGAACTACGGGATGGGGCCAAAGCCAGTGTTTGATATCTTACATCACATGTTTATTGTTATTTCAGTTTGATGTTAAGTGGTATATGTCAATGATCCTGGTCAGCTAATTAATTTTTTGTCATGTGCATGCAGAGTGAAAAAGAGAGAATAAAGCTAGACACCGAAACAAAGGTGAATTGGATGACCACTTCTTTATAAACTACTCATGTTCTTTAGTTCTTTTCTCCCAACCTTACATTCTTTTCATCTTATTGATGCATGATTCCATCAGGCAAATTATGTCATTTAATCTCTCTTTCTTGGGTGTGCAATTGATGTATCTTATTTAATTTGTTGGTAATCGACATACCAAACTTCAATTTATACTTTGGAGTTAATCTAGCATTGATCAAATTATGTTTTTTGTTCCTGCTTATATGAACTGAAACAATTAACCTGCAATGTTGGGTCGTGCTCAGCACAGGCGTTCTTATATATACTACTCTCTCCATCCTATTTTATGTGAGGTAGATTGACTCGGCATAGAGTTTAAGAAAGTAAGGAAAACTTTTAAAACTTGTGGTCCAAAATGAATGATAACAATTTGTGTGGTTATAAATCATTTCATTAAAGGTAAAATAGATGTTTTATAGTTAAATTGTTACTTAATATAGAAATGTTTATTTTTTTGAAACTGACTAAAAAATAAATAAATCATATAAATTGAGACGGAGGAAGTAGTACTTTTACAATGAGATAGTTTGGTGAGGTCAAAAGTCCACTTCGACGTCATTTAATTGCCCTTAGCATTTCAAATGGATTGTTATTTTATGTTTGTTTTTAAAAATAAATTGTCTTAGAAATCTAACTTATGTTCAGTAGGGGTAAATTACTTAAAGAAAATGGAATATAACTTATGAAATTTTATGGTGCAGAAATATGAATTTATTCATCTTTAAATAAATATTTATCTCTAAGAATAAAAATTAAAGAAAATAGGGCAAAGTGCAAATAACCCCCTACAACCACAATCCAAATCAAAAATACAAATTTCGATTTTGCTTAAACTATGCCGAAGTTGCGATAGAAAAAAAAGTATTCATCACTTATCCCTTTAGCCGACCTAGGGTTTTCTCTTGTGGCTCCTACATAGGCAGCAGCTGCGAAGCTATACAGCCACTGGACGACCTCCTTTCGAGGCTGTCCAGCCCGCCCCACCACCCAAAACCATCACATACGCCATCCTTTTCAATTCCAATACTATAAATCCTAAACAATCTGTCCTAATTAAACTCAAAAACAATCGTAAAATCAATTGAAATAATTCATGGAGAACCTACTATCACATTTTCAATGGAGGAAAGGCAAAACTTTATGATCGAAGAGGGATTACATCAAGCAGTGGTGTTTAAATTATCCCATGGTGCGCCAAATTTGAAGGTATTAAGGTCAACTTTACTGGAACATCTTGGTACCAAGGGCAATTGTTTAATTGGCTTACTTGCTCCAAGACAAATTTTGTTGATGTTTAATCAATATGAAGATTATGTACTAGCTTTTTCTCGCTTCAGTTAATTATCTTCTCTACAATGGAGAGGAGGACCAATGTAGTCATTAGACAACTAAAATATTATTGTTAATACATTCTAATAAACAAAGTGTGAAAGTAATGCAAACCATCAATTAATTAGAAGAAAAATAGTCGAGAAAAACCTAAAAGCTGAACGGAAAACCTAAAACTTTGCCATCGAAAAGTCATGGCCATGATGGCCGTTAGACAGCCTCCACCTATGGAGGTTGGACCAACCATCAGTACAAAAGTAATAGACAAACCAACATATGCCAGCACCATCAAACCAACACACCTTTCTTGCAAACCAGTACCTCTAAAACAAATTTCCTACTTGCATGGGGAGCCTCGTATTGTCTGGGAAGAAGATGAAGTAAATCAAATGATAATCAATGAAGATCTCCAGTATGCAGTTATAGGAAAATTCTCCTATGGATGGCCGGAGATATAGGAACTAAGGAGATTGATTCCGAAACAGTGTGACCTGAAAGGAGAGGTTAATATTGGGTTGTCAAGCAACATATATATCCTAATTAGAGCCACACTGTTAGAAGATTACCTAAATCTATTATCCAAGCCTCAATTCTAAATCATGCACAAACATTGTTCCTATCCAATGTGAACCTTGAAGTGGGTTCCTCTCTTTGATCCAGTGGAAGAGACGTCTATAGCGATTGCATGGATATCATTTCCATCATTACCACCAAATTTCTTTGGGAAGGAGGTTGTTTTTTCACTTGCAGCAGCAGTGGGAAAGCCTCTACAGGTGGACTTAGCAACACAAAATAAGACTAGGCCTAGTTGTGCGAGAGTGAAGGTGGAGGTAGATCTTTTGGGGAATTTTTCTAAAAGAATCAAATCGGAATGAAGACCAAAACTGGAGAGATAAGAGAGAAGTGGATCTATTAGGTATGATTATGTACCCAAATATTGTAAATCCTGCAAGTTACAAGGGCACAAAGAGCAGGAATGTTTTGTACTTCATCCAGAACTATACCAACAAACTAGAATTAGTGAGGTCAATACTACAAACAAGTTTGGAGCATTAGTAGGTGAGAACAAGGAAGAACCACATAAAGAAAGGGACTTTGGTAGAAAAGAAGAAGAGAAGGGGAACCAGGTAGAGGAACAGGTATATGGAACAACACAATATGAGGAAATGAGCAATAAAAAAGAGGTGAACAATACACAAAACACTTCTATTGAGAAAGATGATGCTCAAAGTGCAATCAAAGATATGCTCAATTTATCAGATGAATCAGAGCAGTCGGTGAAAAGGATGAATGACAAAGAAAAAAAGGCAGCTAGGGACAATGAGAAGGAAATGGAAAAAGAAGCTGACACAAGAGAGCATCCAGATGTTGGCGATAGTCAGATAGGAGAGACATGCATTTCACAAACCCATCATGTAACAATAACACCTCCAAAGATAGATAAACTCTCTGAGCAGGAAAGAAAAGAAATACAGGAAAGAGAGGAAGATGAGAACATGGAAAGAAACATTGATAACATAGGTAGATAAGGTGATATTTCACCAAGGCAGATCAATCATTTAAAAGGGAAAAGTAAAAAAAGGGGAAAAATAGCTCATACCCATTCACAGATAAATACAAGGAGTAAAAAGGGGTCTATCTCAACCAATATTTAATGATTAGCAAAGCTTTATTCTGGAACATTAGGTCTGTTAGGACTCAAAAGGCTTTTGACAGACTTATTGATTAGCATAACAAACATCATTACTCATATATTGCTCTTTTAGAACCATTTCAAAGTCCTTCAGAGTTAGAAACATACAGAAGAAAATTGGGCATGCCAAATGCAAAGGTGAATTGTGCGACCAAAATATGGATCTTTTGGGTGGAAGATTGGGAAGAACAGAATGGCATAGACTCTATGCAACAAATCACAATCAGATTCAAAAGAAGAGGCTCAAATGATTATTTCAGAATCACAGCAGTTTATGCTAGATGTTTTGCATTGGAGAGATTGGAATTATGGGAGGAATTGAAAGAGATAGCAGGAAACTCTACCATACCATGGCTGGTTGGAGGAGATTTTAACACTATTATGGATGAAGCTGAGAAATTGGGTGGCCTACCTGTCACACATATGTAAATAGCAAATTTTGTTCAATGTGCAAATGCATGTGCATTAAATGAAATCAAGTTTAAGGGTAGTTCATACACATGATGGAATGACAGAATTGAAGGAGAGAGAATATTTTCAAAAGACTTGATATAGTATTTGGCAATAATGAATTGATGAGCTTAATACCTAACAGTGAGGTACATCATCTGATTAGGCAAGGGTCTAATCATGCCCCCTTACATGTGATTGGTAACTCTTTACAAGAGCCAGTAATAAAACCTTTTAGGTTTTTAAACTTCTGGACCAAACATAGTGAATTTAAGAAGGTTGTGAAAGATAACTGGAATGGGGAAGAGATTAATGGGAATCCGTTCACAGTGATTCATTGTAAGATGAAGAGAATCAAGTCTGCCTTAACACAATGGAGTAGAAGTACCTTTGGAATAATTTTTCGGAGAATTGCCACTTTAGAAGACACCATTAAAGCTATGGAAATATAGATGGAGATTACACCAACAACAACCAACAGAGCTTCACTTCATAAGGCAGAAGTTGAGTTAAAAAAATATAGACATATAGAGGAGGAGTTTTGGAGGCGAAAGGCAGGTATGAAGTGGTTTAAAGAAGGAGATAGAAATACCAAGTTCTTTCATGCTTTTGTAAAAGGGAAGAGGAGAAAGTTACAAGTTATGGACATTCTTACTAACCAGAGGGACAAAATCTCTACTACCCAAAATATAGAGGAAGAAGCTGTAAATGTCTTTAGGGAGTAGTTCAGGGAGAATCAAGAGACCACCAACTATGATATGCTGAAATACATCCCTACTTTAATAAATGAGGAACAAAATGCTGATATGGGAAGAATGCCTACAGAATATGAGGTTAGAATGGTGGTTTTTAATCTAAGTGAAGAGAGTGCTAGTGGGTCAGATGGTTTTTCAGGTACATTACACATACCAATTTGGTGCTCATACCAAAGAAAGAGGTGGTAGAATCTTATGGGGACCTTAGGCCAATAAGTCTAAGCAATTTTCTCAACAAAATAATTTCAAGAATCATCCATGAAAGAATAGTGACAGTGCTCCCATAAATTATTTCAGCAAATCAATCATGTTTTGTCAAAGGAAGAAGCATAACAGAGAATGTGTTGCTGGCCCAAGAGATAGTAAGAGACATAAACAGGAGAAATAAACTACACAATATGGTGGTGAAGTTAGATATGGCAAAGGCATATGATAGGGTGTCTTGGAAATTTTTAGTGAGAGCGCTGAGAAAATTTGGATTCTCTGAAAGAATTATAGATATGGTAGCAAGACTGATTAGTAATAATTGGTATTCAGTCTTAATGAATGGACAATCTTTTGGTTTCTTTTAGTCTTCCAGAGGGCTGAAATAGGGAGACCCATTATCCCCTACTCTATTCATAATTACAGCTGAGGTACTAACAAGAGGACTCAACACTCTATATGAAGATTCAAATTTCAAGGAATTTGGGATGCCTAAATGGAGCCCTGAAATCAATCATTTATCATATGCAGATGACACTATACTCTTCTGTTCAGGACAATCATCCTCAATTAGAAAGATGATGCAGATTCTAAGGAATTATGAGATGGTCTCAGGACAGATGAATCATCTGAACAAAAGCCTGGTATACCTACATGAGAAAGTTCCTATAGGGGTATGTAATAGGATAAGAAAACTCACTGGAATCAGACAAGGATCTTTCCCTTTCATCTATTTGGGATGCCCTATTTTTTATGGGAGGAAAAATAAATCACATTTCGAGAGTTTAGTCAAGAAGATAATGAAGAGATTAAGCTCCTGGCAGAACAAGCTCTTGTCCTTTGGTGGAAGATACATTCTGATGGCCCATGTCTTGCAAACTATGCCTATCTATTTACTGTTTGCAATGAACCCCCCCAAAAGTGTAATTGATCAGTTGCATAAAAATTTTGCAAGATTTTTCTGGGGTAATGCAACTGGAGCCAGAAAAAAACAATGGGTATCATGGGATAATATGTGTTACCCTAAGGAGGAGGGAGGTTTAGGTTTCAGATCATTACATGACATGTCCAAAGCTCTTTTTGCAAAGTTATGGTGGAAATTTAGAACAACTACATCATCTCCTTGGGGAAGTTTTATGTGGAATAAATACTGCAAAAAATTCCACCCAATTTTGGCTAAAGGACAAGGAACATCACATATTTGGAGAAAGATGACTACTGTTAGAGAAGAGGTAGAACATAACATTTGGTGGCAATTGAAAGATGGCAGTTCTAGTTTCTGGTTTGATAACTGGACCAAGCAAGGAGCACTCTATTATGTGGAGGGAGATAATGCAGTAAATGAAGAATTGGAGGTAAGGTCTTTTAGTAGACAAGGAATATGGGATAGGGAACGTCTGAGGAGGGTACTGTCTGAAGAGATGACTGAATATGTAGTGAATCATGTTAAGCCTCCAAAAGAAAACAACAACAATGATGCAGCTTGGTGGATGGGTAATTCTCAAGGAATTTTCACAGTCAATTCAGCCTGGAATTTAGTGAGACACAAAAAATAAAGTAGAAGAGATTTTGATTTCATATGGGCAAAGGGATTGCCATGGAAAATCAATTTCTTTGTTTGGAGATTATGGCTCAGGAGAATTTCCACTGATGACAATCTGAAAAAATTAAAAATTCAGATTGTATCGAGATGTTGGTGTTGTGAAGCGAAAGCAGAAGAAACCATGACACATGTTTTCCTAACAACCCCCATAGCCAAAAGGTTGTGGAGGCAGTTTGCTATTTTTGCAGGTATAAATATGGAGGACATGCACCTACAACAACTCATTATTGAATGGTGGAGTCTAGAAGCCAATCCTAAAATTCAACTGCTGTATAGAGCAGTCTCAACAATCATTATGTGGACATTATGGAGAATGAGAAATCACTTGAAGCATAAACAGACGGTTTCTTTTGAAAACATGGTGGAGCAAGTAACAGAGATGTTGAGGAAGCTAGTAAGAGGAGTGTATCCTTGGATAAGATCAGAAAAAGCTAATTGGCCACAGTTGATAGTAAAATTGCAGAAATATAATCCCAAGCTATATCATTACAGTGTAGTTTGGCAAAGGCTAGAGAGAGACAGAGTAAAATGTAATACAGATGGTGCAAGTAAAGGTAATCCTGGAGATAACTCCATTGGATTTTGCATTAGAGATCATGAAGGTAACTTACTATATGCAAAGGCAAAAGGAATTGGAGTGACAACAAACACAGAGGCTGAATCAATAGCAATTTTGGAGGCTTTGCAATACTGCATGGGAAAGGATCTGACGGGAGTTATGGTGGAAACATACTCTTTAAGCCTAAAAAAGATGATTGAAAAACAGTGGAATGTACCATGGGAACTGGTAGAAAGGGTTGAGGAAATAAGAGTTCTTGTACACAAGCTACAAGCTTCACTAACTCATACATTTAGAGAAGGAAATTGTGTGGCAGACGCTTTAGCAAATGAAGTGGTGGAGTCACAAAGCACCAAGGAATACAACACTTTTCAAGAGCTACCAAGTTCAATTCGAAGACATTAATTTAGATAAAACGCAGGTCCCAAACATCAGAATCAAGACAAGAAGAATCATAACACCAAAATGCTGATAATAAGGAGGAAAAAAAAACATCAACAGTCAAGAAAAACGGATGCATAGATACAACACTGCAAGCCGGATGCCAAAGCTTTATAGCTAATCAATACACAACAACAATGAAGCTAGAAAGAAGAGCATCTTAAAATGGAATGACGAGCATCCTCAATGACTTACTAGTTTAGAGGAAACAGAGCAACAAGTAACGGTCAACTTGGGAAGAACTCTGACCATCTGATGAGCAAAGAGGAAAAGAAATATATAGGTCAATAATTTAAAGGATATACACAATACAGACATATTGGAACGAGTCGTACCGTGAGCTAGAGAAGTAGATCAACAAAGTCTCTAAATTGGTGGTGCAACCATGAGAGAAAATACTCCAGATTCCCTGCATATACAATTAGATTGGAAGAGAAAGTATGCCTCAAGATATGAGTACTTCACTTGGAGGAAGTACAACAGTGGAATAGATTAGGGAAAAGTGTTAGAAACTCTTCAGCTCTTCATTTGGACCGGTCTTTGTTTTTGGACTTTGGTCATTTTGTTTTTTATGTTTCATTTGGACCGGTCTCTGTTTTTTGGACTTTGGTCATTTTGCTTTTGTTATTTCATTTTGACTAGCTATGCCTATGTAGCTTATCAATAAAATGGTCTCTGGACTAAAGATTCATTTTTTTTAAAAAAAGAAGTACCAATTAGGGTTTTTCCATGGTCCATTGGATATATCCCTACGGAGGAAACGACGTTAGCTGTGGTTTGGATTTCTTTACCGAACTTATCTCCGAAATTGTTTGCAAAGAAGTCTCTATTGTCTATAGCATCAGCAGTTGGGAAACCAATTGCTATAATAAAGCTACTCAAATCAAGTCAAGACCTAGCATGACTAGGGTCAAGGTTATACTTGATCTAATGGAAACGTTTCCAAATTGTATAAGGTTGCAGTTTGTGGATGGAAAATCTGGTAAGTTGATTAAGGTTTTTCAGGAGATTGTATATGATAATCTACCTTTGTATTGCAATTATTGTAAGCACCAAGGTCATGATGAAGATAGTTATTGTTTGATCTCGAAAAGAAATCAAAATGACAAACAAATTGATAATACCATTGAAGTTGCTTTAAAAGGTACTACCGATAGTGAAAAGTATCAAGGCGATGCGAGAGAAATATTAAATGAAAAAAGAAAGTCTGTAGATGTCGATCAAAGTAAAGCTACTTCTTTAGATCGACAATTAGTTGCTGCCACTTCTGAGCAAAATCGTGCAGACTTAATGGATGTTGATACAAGTAATAATGGTGTTTAAATAATTACCAAAAACAAAGGTGATTGCAATAATCAATAGGCTGTTACTAATGAGGTGCAATCAAAAGAAGTTGGGCTGAATTTGATGTCTAATGCAACTAAAAACGCAGGGGGGACACCAAAAGTTGGGGTTGATGTGCCGCGAGTTGGTTCAGGGCAAAAATTAATGGATTCAGGACAAAAACCAATGGATATATATGATGTTGAAGATGCTGAAAATTCTGGGCAGCATGTTTTGCAAGTTGAAAACGAGAATCCAACTAAAAACTGGACACTGGTTGCACACAAAAAATAACTAGTAGTCGGATCCTTTCCCCGACTAGTCAAAATAATTATCCATGTAGTGAAAAGGGTCCGACTGGAAATTTTCATGACAGTGAGAAGAGGCAAGATATTAGTAATGCCTCACAAGACCTATTATGTTCGAATAACTTTGATGCTTTATTGAAGATTATTGGAAAGCAAGTAAGGTTAACAGGGAATGACAACGATTTGATCCAAGAAAAACAGGTTTCACCACCTGCTTTGAATAGCAAATTAAGTCCAGAAGCTTCCGTATTTGTGCCTAAATGTGTGTTTGCAAAGAAGAATGAGTCAAGGGCCTTAGTGCCAAATACAATTGATTTGAGTGAGGATTCTCTTGATGAAGATGAGGAAGACAATATGCTGGACATATGCTTTGATAGAGTGGCTAGGGAAGGGGATATATCATCTAGGCAACAAAGAAGTGGAAGCAACAAAAGCAAAAAGAAGACACATGGAAGGCAACATAGTTGGGACGGTAAAATGACTGAGGAGTTTGTTCCAAGGCACCTACCGATGCGACAGGCAAGGCAAAACCATTTGACATTATCAATAGGTTCAACTAGATCCAATAAATCCATAAAGAAGGTGTGAATTATCAAGTGTTGTTGGATAGGTTTGAAGAAGAAGACAAGAGTTAAAATACTTCAAGTTACTTTTGATGGGCAATCAATCTTTTTTAATTCATGCTTTTGTAATAGAAAGTTTGAGGCTAATAACTCAACTTTCTTCTTGATTGGCATATTTTTACATTATTTAAACATCCTCATTTGTAATATCATCATGGAGTGTATTACAAACTCTGTGATGATCAGAAAATACTTAGTTCTCTCTAGATCTTATTTTCTTCATGCTTGTTAGGTAGTAGAAGTTAGGTACTTCATTAGGATTAGTAAGGTAAGGTCTATCCCCCCTTGCTTGTACTTGTTTCTATTGATATTTTTTATGTTTAATAAAAGGCCACTAGACACTGTCTAGTGGTAAATTTGCTTTAAAAAAATGTTATTAATAACACATTTATATATGAGTAACATCTTTAAATTATAATTGGTGTGAAGATAGTTAAAAATAGACCAATTCAAACGTTGACTCGTGTCTTTGGTTCCTAATTATTGACATTTGGTGAAGTAGCTAAGATTCCACTTTCTTGGATTCAGACAAAGAATCCACTCAGTAGCATCTAGTGAAAGCCAAATATGAAGACTCGTGTGATCATAAAAATATGATTTTAGAATAAATTTTTTATTTATTTGAAAATTAATGTTTGGATATAAAAAATTTAAATTCAATGTAAAGTTATATTTCAAATTCGGAAAATAACTTATTATAACTTGTTTTTCAAAGATGAGTGTTACCTCTTTCATCCAGCCTTCTGCTTAGCAAAACCATTTGTTATTATGCAAGGCAGATAGAAAATTACTACTAACATTTTAGTGGTGTTGTAGTTAGACATGAATGGCTGCTATTAGAACCATAATATAAGTCTTACTAATAAAGAATGAATTGTTTACACTTTACAGGCACGCGTTTAATTAATTTGACACTATGTTGATCTTTGCATGTTTAATTTATTTGAATTTGTCTTGTTATTGATGACGATACCATAGACGAGTTCGACTATGTCTTGGTTTCTTCTGGTATCCTAGTTTGTTTAGACTTTGTTGTTTCTGTACCGTAATCAACTAGGACTCTTGGTTAGTTTCTGTGTATAAATATCTCCTCGTGTAAGTTGAACATTAATAAGAAAGAGTTTCTTACATGGTATCGGAGCCCTAAAAGGTTAAAACAACCCAAAAAGAAAAACAGAGAACTGATTCCAATGGCAAAGGATGACAATATCTCCACAGCCTCTGAATCGTTAGGAACAGATTTGATTGCAACTACACAAACCTCATTCACTAATATACCTTTACCGTCTCCAAATCTCGCACACCAATTACCAGTTAAACTCACCTCCTCGAATTTTCTGTTGTGGAAGACGCAATTTCTTCCGATGGTTCGAGGGTGCGGTCTTGGTCATCATATCGATGGCAGCGCAGTGATTCCAGATCAGGTTCTGATTGGTGATCAGCCTAATCCTGCGTACCATGTTTGGCTAAGACAAGATCAACTTGTGTTAAGTTGGATCGTTGCTTCAGTCTCAGAAGGTATTTTACCTCAATTGGTTGGTGCAGAGACGGCTCACAAAGCGTGGAGCAAACTTGTGGCTGCCTATGCATCTGGTTCCAAGCCACAAATCCGTGAGTTGAAAATACAGTTACACACATTGCGGAGAGATAATGCAAGTATCGAAACCTATGTGCAACATGCAAAGGGTATTGCGGACAAGTTGGCTGCATTGCAGCATCCTGTTACTGATGATGATCTGGTAGAATTCATTGTTGCTGGTTTGGGACCAACCTATCGTCCCTTTACACGATCGCTTGAATCGCGTCAAGAGGATATTTCTTTTGATGCTTTATACGGATTGTTGTTGAATGAAGAACGACAATTGAAAAGAGATGAGGCTCTTAATGTCATAGCACCAACATCACAATTTACTCACACCTCAGTTGCTACCAATCGTGGACGTGGTAGAGGTAGAGGTAATCGAGGTCGTGGTCGCTCATCGAATCATGGTTACTCCCAGATGGCTCAAAATAATGGTTATCAGTACAATACTCCATCCTCTAATATGAAGTCTTTAGTCACTGATGCATCACCCATTGTTTGTCACAATTGTGAAGGAAAAGGTCACATCGCACGAGTATGCCCGTCACCTAGAACACTCAATGGACCTCGATCTTTTGGCAGACCCGTCTCCAACCTAGCAAACACCCAACCCTCACCTACCCAAGATTGGTTGATGGATAGTGGCACCACGCATCATCTAACAGCTGACCTTAATAATCTTGGAATTCACTCTGAATATCAAGGTCCAGAGGAGGTCACTCTAGGTAATGGCTCTAAACTACCAATTTCTCATATAGGTAAAAGTTCCATTATGGCTTCTGCAAAAAAATTTACACTTAAAGATATTCTTCATGTTCCTACTGCTACTCAAAACTTGGTAGCCATAATTCTTTACCAAATCTAATAATGTCTCAGTTGAATTTTTTCCTAACCATTTTTTGATTAAGGACTTGGCAACGAGGGCACCCCTACACAAAGGGTTGAGTAGCGGAGGACTATATTCACTTCCGGTAACAAAGTTATCATCTCCAGCTTGCTTTGCAACTTCTCTTGGTGTTTGGCATGCTCGTTTGGCTCATGCATCATATCCTACCGTTCGTCAAGCATTACCATCAATTGTTTTAAAGTCTAGTAAATCTTCTAGTTTATGCACTACATGTGCTGTTAGCAAAAGTCATAAGGTCCCTTTTAGTGAGTCTAGTTTTCAGGCCTCCAGGCCTCTTGATTTAATTTGTTCGGATGTTTGGGGTCCTGCCCCAGTTGTTTCTAATGATGGTTATCGTTATTATGTGATCTTTTTCGACCACTTTAGTAAATATACTTGGATATATTTTCTTCACTTTAAGTCTGAAGTCCTCTCTGTGTTTATTCAATTTCGTACCTTGGTTGAAAAATATTTTGGTTGTCCAATTAAATCTTTTCAAGCTGATTGGGGTGGTGAGTTTCAAGCTTTGACAAGTTACTTACGTGATAATGGAATTACACAACGCTCTTCTTGTCCTTATACACCCGAACAAAATGGTTGTGCTGAACGTAAACATAGGCATATAGTGGAAACTGGTAGAGCATTACTACATCATGCTAACGTTCCCTCTCATTTTTGGACTAATGCTTTCGAAACTGCAGTCTACACCATTAATAGATTACCTACGCCAAGATTGCAAAATCGATCTCCTTTTTTGGTACTATTTCGAATTGAACCAGATTATTCTCTATTGCGAGTGTTTGGTTGTCTTTGCTTTCCTTGGCTTCGTCCTTATACGAAGGACAAATTATCACCTCGTTCAAAATATTGTGTGTTCTTGGGATATAGTAAAATTCATAAAGGATATAAATGTTTTGATCCTATTTCCTCCAAATTTTTTGTATCTCGGCATGTCATTTTTGATGAAAGTGTGTTTCCTTTTTCATCCCAGGATGTTATGGTGCCCGAAACATCAACCAATGCCACCAACGATCCTCTCACATTACAACTTCCAGTTACATCTCCAACAGTTCCGTCTCCACCTCAAGTTTTGCCTACCTCCCAGCCACATTCACCATCCAGTCAAGTTGGTTCTCCGCCTACAACCCCAACAATTACATCTGGAACTCCGCAACCTTTACCGACCCACTCTTCAGTTAATGAGATTTCTCCGTGTGTTGACCTCTCTAAATGTGACTTGCCAGTTGGTGCCTCTAACTGTATTCCATCTCAGCTGCCTTCAACACCTGCTCGACGAATTGTTACTCGGTCTCAAACAGGTTCGTTAAAGCCAAAACAACTGTTTTCCATGTCTGCTATTGCTCCTTCATTTGAGGAACCTACGTGTTATACTCAGGCCATTAAGACTAAACATTGGCGTAGTGCTATAGCTGAGGAGTATAATGCTTTAATACAGAATGGCACATGGCAGCTTGTTCCTCCATCTCCGTCACAAAATATCATTGGTTGTCGCTGGATATTTAAAACCAAATTGAAAGCTGATGGTTCATTAGAACGTTACAAGGCACGTCTCGTTGCAAAAGGATATCATCAACGGCCTGGGGTTGATTTTGTGGACACCTTTAGTCCAGTTGTTAAGCCAACTACTATTCGTTTGTTACTCTCGTTAGCAGTGACTAACGGTTGGCATATAACGCAGCTGGACATTTCTAATGCTTTTCTTCATGGACACTTAGATGAGGTGGTATATATGTCTCAGCCTCCTGGTTTTGTTGACCCCTCTCGTCCCGATCATGTCTGCCTACTTAAGCGCTCTCTTTATGGTCTCAAACAGGCGCCTCGGATGTGGAACAAGTGCCTCACGGATGCTCTTCTTTCACTTGGGTTCATTGGTTCTAAGACTGATAGCTCTTTATTTTATATGTCCACTCCCGGTGACAAAATTTTTTGCTTGATATATGTGGATGATATTTTAGTGATGGGTAATAACCCTGTACATATCAAGGCTTTGGTTGCTCAACTTCAATCTCAGTTTGCCGTCCGGGATTTAGGGATTTTGTCCTATTTTTTGGGTATTGCAGCAACTTGGACGAAGGAAGGATTATTCTTATCGCAACACAAGTATGTCACTGATCTTCTTCGCCGAGCTCAGATGGACTCGTGCAGTCCTGTTACTACTCCCATTTCCCCAGCTTTGAAGCTTTCCTCTTCTGGTGGAATTCCTTTCAGTGATCCTACTTTGTATCGTAGTATAGTTGGTGCCCTCCAATACTTGACATTCACTCGTCCCGACATAGCATACGCAGTAAATAAAGTTTCACAATTTATGCATTGTCATATGGACAGTCATTGGGTGGCAGTGAAGCGGATTTTGCGATACATCAAATCTACATCTGCTCATGGTCTATTCTTATCACGTACCTCCACCACCCTACTTCATGGTTACACAGATTCTGATTGGGGTGGCGATGTGGATGATCGAAAGTCTACTACTGGTTTTGCTATATATCTTGGCAACCACTTGATCTCATGGTCTTCACGGAAGCAGCGTGCTGTCTCTAGATCGAGTACTGAGGCCGAGTATAGGGCCCTGGCAGCTGCAACTTCTGAACTCACTTGGGTTGAGTTCCTTCTCCGTGAGATTGGCTGCTTCACCTCCTCTACTCCTATTCTTTGGTGTGATAATCTCAGTGCTACATACTTGACTGCCAATCCCATTTTTCATTCTCGTACAAAACACATGGAGATTGATTTTCATTTTGTTCGAGACAAGGTTCGCTCTAAAACTCTTGCGGTTCGTTATGTCAACACACATGATCAAATAGCTGATCTGTTGACTAAGCCATTGTCGAAGTTACGATTTCATGAATTGAAGTTCAAGTTGACAGTGGTTCAGAACCCTGCTCAACTTGAGGGGGAATGATGACGATACCATAGACGAGTTCGACTATGTCTTGGTTTCTTCTGGTATCCTAGTTTGTTTAGACTTTGTTGTTTCTGTACCGTAATCAACTAGGACTCTTGGTTAGTTTCTGTGTATAAATATCTCCTCGTGTAAGTTGAACATTAATAAGAAAGAGTTTCTTACAGTACGTCTCGTTGCAAAAGGATATCATCAACGGCCTGGGGTTGATTTTGTGGACACCTTTAGTCCAGTTGTTAAGCCAACTACTATTCGTTTGTTACTCTCGTTAGCAGTGACTAACGGTTGGCATATAACGCAGCTGGACATTTCTAATGCTTTTCTTCATGGACACTTAGATGAGGTGGTATATATGTCTCAGCCTCCTGGTTTTGTTGACCCCTCTCGTCCCGATCATGTCTGCCTACTTAAGCGCTCTCTTTATGGTCTCAAACAGGCGCCTCGGATGTGGAACAAGTGCCTCACGGATGCTCTTCTTTCACTTGGGTTCATTGGTTCTAAGACTGATAGCTCTTTATTTTATATGTCCACTCCCGGTGACAAAATTTTTTGCTTGATATATGTGGATGATATTTTAGTGATGGGTAATAACCCTGTACATATCAAGGCTTTGGTTTCTCAACTTCAATCTCAGTTTGCCGTCCGGGATTTAGGGATTTTGTCCTATTTTTTGGGTATTGCAGCAACTTGGACGAAGGAAGGATTATTCTTATCGCAACACAAGTATGTCACTGATCTTCTTCGCCGAGCACAGATGGACTCGTGCAGTCCTGTTACTACTCCCATTTCCCCAGCTTTGAAGCTTTCCTCTTCTGGTGGAATTCCTTTCAGTGATCCTACTTTGTATCGTAGTATAGTTGGTGCCCTCCAATACTTGACATTCACTCGTCCCGACATAGCATACGCAGTAAATAAAGTTTCACAATTTATGCATTGTCCTATGGACAGTCATTGGGTGGCAGTGAAGCGGATTTTGCGATACATCAAATCTACATCTGCTCATGGTCTATTCTTATCACGTACCTCAACCACCCTACTTCATGGTTACACAGATTCTGATTGGGGTGGCGATGTGGATGATCGAAAGTCTACTACTGGTTTTGCTATATATCTTGGCAACCACTTGATCTCATGGTCTTCACGGAAGCAGTGTGCTGTCTCTAGATCGAGTACTGAGGCCGAGTATAGGGCCCTGGCAGCTGCAACTTCTGAACTCACTTGGGTTGAGTTCCTTCTCCGTGAGATTGGCTGCTTCACCTCCTCTACTCCTATTCTTTGGTGTGATAATCTCAGTGCTACATACTTGACAGCCAATCCCATTTTTCATTCTCGAACAAAACACATGGAGATTGATTTTCATTTTGTTCGAGACAAGGTTCGCTCTAAAACTCTTGCGGTTCGTTATGTCAACACACATGATCAAATAGATGATCTGTTGACTAAGCCATTGTCGAAGTTACGATTTCATGAATTGAAGTTCAAGTTGACAGTGGTTCAGAACCCTGCTCAACTTGAGGGGGAATGATGACGATACCATAGACGAGTTCGACTATGTCTTGGTTTCTTCTGGTATCCTAGTTTGTTTAGACTTTGTTGTTTCTGTACCGTAATCAACTAGGACTCTTGGTTAGTTTCTGTGTATAAATATCTCCTCGTGTAAGTTGAACATTAATAAGAAAGAGTTTCTTACAGTTATTAGTTTCACCAACCCATCATTCATAATATTTGAGCAGTCACTTTCTAAGAATGGCCTAGTCAAAACCGCACAAGGGAACTTTAGAAAAAGCAAGTGGGATACACAATTGAAGAAACTAAGAGGAAAAAGAGAGGAAATTAAAAGGATGGTTGGTGCACAAAACTTTAGAGCTATATATAAGTATAACCAAGACATATGAACACATAATTCAGTCAGCAATTGCTTCTCCATTCTAATAATTAGCAAACAAAAAACAAGACTTACTTAAATTTGTGTTTCACAAGAATGGGTAGCCTTTCACTTCAAATGGTACGTACTCTTCATATGTTTTGTTTACAAAATTTTACTGTCCCTCCCCAAATATTAATTATTGAAATCTCATAACAAATATATTGATTTTGTACGACCTCCTTTTTAGATAAGATATGTTTTTATTTACCTAATTATATTATGATACTTGACAGGATTTTGAGCCATTACCCATGACACCGAGAAGTTTAGCCATGACACCTAGAAGTTTAGCGCGACGAAGATTGTTTCCGAATGTGGAGAACAAGAAACAGAAGGTGGAACAATCAGGCGCAGGGCCAAGGAAGAACTTACAACTTGAAGTGATGGAGCCTGGATTGAAGAATGATGGTCCCTCTCTGGACACTATCTTGGTCAATTATTTGGACACACTAAAACAACGAGTCAATTTTCATTTAGGTTATCCAGTCAACATATGTTATGATCACTATGCAACTTTAGCACCACTTTTGCAGTTTCACTTAAACAATTGTGGTGATCCTTTTCTTCAAAACACTGTCGATTTCCATTCAAAAGACTTTGAAGTGGCAGTTTTGGATTGGTTTGCACAACTCTGGGAAATTGAAAAGGATCAATATTGGGGTTATGTTACCAATGGTGGCACTGAAGGCAATCTCCATGGAATTTTGTTAGGGTAAGTTGATATATTTATATATATATGTTTATATATATATATATATATATAATATAATAACTTCTATTGTTTCAGTGCTCTTACACTTCTAAACATCACTTATGTAGGAGAGAGCTACTTCCCGAGGGGATATTATATGCATCGAAAGACTCTCATTACTCAGTCTTCAAAGCTGCAAGAATGTACAGAATGGATTCAGAAACAATCAACACATCAGTAAATGGAGAGATGGATTATTCAGATTTAAGAGCAAAGTTACTTCAAAATAAAGACAGACCAGCAATTATAAATGTCACAATTGGTATATACCTACTCCAACTTTTATCCTTTTTCTTTTTTACTTTTATGGACTTAGTCATCTTACGACTTTTCCCTTGATGGTTCTTTTAATTATAGGGACTACCTTTAAAGGAGCTATTGATGATGTTGATGTTATTCTTGAAACACTCAAAGATTGTGGCTATTCACAAGATAGGTTTTACATCCATTGTGATGCAGCACTATGTGGTCTTATGACCCCTTTTATAAACAATGTGAGTTTCACTTCTTACTTCTAATTACAATTTCTTGAGTAATTTTGAGAGCGACATTCTAATAGTTCTTTGTGCAATTTGAACAGATGATTAGTTTCAAGAAGCCAATTGGAAGTGTCACAATTTCTGGTCACAAGTTCTTAGGATGCCCAATGCCTTGTGGTGTCCAAATAACAAGAAAAAGCTACATCAATAATCTCTCAACAAATGTGGAGTACATTGCTTCTGTGGATGCCACTATTTCTGGTAGCCGTAACGGTTTAACTCCAATTTTCTTGTGGTATAGCTTGAGCGCAAAAGGACAAATTGGCCTGCAAAAGGATGTTAAAAAATGTCTTGACAATGCCAAATATTTGAAAGATCGTCTTCAACAAGCAGGGATAAGTGTCATGCTGAATGAGCTTAGCATCATAGTTGTACTTGAAAGGCCTCGTGACCATGAATTTGTCCGACGTTGGCAACTTTCATGCGTCAAAGATATGGCACATGTTATTGTTATGCCAGGCATCACACGAGAAATGCTTGACAATTTCATCAGTGAATTAGTGCAACAAAGAAAACAATGGTACAAAGACGGAAAAGCAGAAGCTCCTTGTGTTGGAGAGGATATTGGTGCTCAAAATTGTGCATGCTCTTACCATAAGATTGACTACATTAGTCCTTAGAAGCAATTTCAAATTTTGAAAAGCAAGTGTTATCACGCACCAATTATTATGTGGCACGTGTTTATTTAATTTAAAATATAATTTTTTTCATTTTAAATTTTTCTTTATCTTTTTTTTCTATCTCTTACTTTTTGACTTATTTTATTTTTATTATTTTTATTTTTATTTCACCTTAAATTCCACCCCCACTTCAAGCTGATATCTTCTCTCCATTTTCTTTCTTTCTTCTTCTTCACCTCTCACTCCCATCCTTCCCCACTCATGTCAACTTGTGTCCCTCCCCATTTTTTTTCCTTCTTCAATTATTTTTTTTTAAAAAAAGAATCATATTATTTTCTAAATTTTGTTGAGTTAGTGACAAAATTAATTATTTTTGTAAAAAAAAGTCAAAATTTTAAAGGTATCATCAATTAATTTATCTTCTTTTCATATAACTTTAAAATTAGAAATAATAATTTTCAAAGAATCAATAAATTCCTCAAAATTTGAAAGAGCCTAATTGAAATCCGGACAAAAAGACTAAATGATACCTCCTAATCATCTTGAAATCTAATGTGTTTATCAAATTGTTTGAAATGTAAAAAATAAAAATTTAGATAAAGTTTTAAAATTAAAGAGACTTAAACTAATAGTAGTAAAAAAAGAAGGGCGAATTTGTGGTAAAATAGTAACATTGAAAGTGGAGAGTTTTAATGGAGATGACAATGAGTTTTTGAAGAAGAAAGAAGAAAAATAACAAAGAAAAAAAAGCTAAAATAATAAGAAAAACAAGAAATTATATTTTATAACAAAATACCTATAAAAATAAAGTTATTTTTATTATTGGCAAAAGGCATAAATTGCCTCCTAAACTTGTACCCAAAAGTCATTTACACACTTTAACTAATGAGACTATCTATTACACACCTTAAGTACATAAAAGTATATTTATTTCCCCCTTCCGTCACCCAACCCAGGACATTATGCCTAGAGTGAGAGCCACTCGCCTCCTAGTGAAGCCACGTAATAAAAGACCCCAATCCGATTCATTTAACCCATACCCGTTTCTTTTCACCCAAACCCAATTCTTTTCACTCAAATCCATTTTATTTTACCATAGTCCATTTATTTCACCCACCCGTTCCTTTCTCTAAGAACACCAAAATCTAATCAAAAAAATTCGTTTGTAAATCCTAATTTTAGCTAAAGATTTCTTCGATTTTATAGTGTTTTTGAAGCATCCTTGTAGTTTTAACCATCTAATCAAGTTTTCACTGTCATATTTGAAGAACATTGGTGTGTTGTCGATCGAGGCGTTCATTGTTTGGTGGAAACAAATTGGTGGTTACTAGGGTTTGGTGGGTACTCCGGCAAGTTTTACGGTGCCGGTGGGAGCAACAATGGAAGATCTACCATGAATAACAACTCACAAAGGCCTTATTCTTCACTGCTATCGGGTATTTTTCCTGACCTGGTTACACAGATCGTTCATCAAGGGAGACCCAATTTGATGGGAAAACAATCTCTTGCGGAGTTTCAACAACAATAACAATTGCAATTTCTACAACTTCAACAACAGCAGCAGATGATGCTACTTCAATAACAGCAGCAGCAGATGATGCTACTTCAACAACAGCAGCAGCAGCAAGGACTTGGGTTTTATCTCCATAACGTAAAACCCAGAAGTTATCAGCAGTCTTCTCCAATGTCTCCTCTTTCCCCTGTAGATTTTTTTGTTGCCGCTGCTGCTGCTTCTTCAATTTCATCTGAATTTTCTTAATAAGAATTACCGCGAATCAAATAACTAAAAATTCAAAATACGAAATAGATGAAACAAATCAAAATGAAAAAGAGAGGAATGAATCAAAATGGAAAAGAGATGAATGAATAATAATGAAAAAGAGTTACCTTTGATTCAAAAGAAGGAATTTTGAACTATGTTTGAATTTAGGGTTCTTGATTCAGATTTTTGGGTGAAAATTTAGGATTCTTGTTCATTAGGATCGGGTGGGTGGATTATATGAAGAGAATGGGAATATAACTGTTGGGTTGGGTTTTTTAATTAAAAAAATAAATAAAAATGACTTTATTAGCGTGTTGACGCGCTCAACTATGTGGAGCGAAACGCGCCCTGGTTTGGGTGACGGAAGGGGGAAATAAATATACTTTTATGTACTTAAGGTGTGTAATAGATAGTCTCATTAGTTAAAGTGTGTAAATGACTTTTGGGTACAAGTTTGGGGGTAATTTATGCCTTTTGCCTTTATTATTTTAGGTTGATCTCGTTCTTTAAAGAGAGATCCACATTCCCTATGTCAGGTGAGAAAAAATGATGTAATAATATCAGTTCAAGATTATTTAGGGGGGGTAATAGGGCGTTTGCATAGTTAAGGTATCTTTTTAAAAATTTGAAACAACTTCAGGTGTTACTTTATGTATTTTCTCTATATATATAACTATAGTGTTCATCATCCCTTATTACTGCATACATACATATACACATACATACGTATATAGAATTGAGAGTTTGAACTCCTTTTTTAACTAGAGTTGGGGGTATTTTCGGCTTTTCATTTAAGTGTTGTATAGTCTTTTGTTGGATTTAGATTTTCTTGAAAAAAGATGCTGACTTTTACACAAGATTTGTATGTATTCAATTTTACCAATGAGAAACGGCAGAAAATACACCTGAAATGGCAATTGTTTGAAGGAGAGTGAGACTCATTCTGCATATTTATTTATCGAATTAATATGAATGTTTTCTTCTCCGGTAAGATCATTTTTCTGCCACGATCGATTTTGGAATTTTAAGAACTGGATTTAAAGGGGATTTCAAGATTCAGTAGGACTTTCGGAAACTTATGCCGCACTACTTTATGCTTTTTTCTCCATCAATACCCTTATTTTCCTTTTGTTTTGGGGAGTAGAAATTAAATTTTTTCATTAACCGTGAAAGTTTTTCAACAATTTGTTTGGAGTACTGTGATCAAACTAGCTAATTTTTGGACTCAAATCGGACATTATTTAATTGTTTAAAAGTAAGATTTAAATACTTAAAAGTTACAAAGCCATAGTGTTTGTACTTGAAAATAGTTACAATCAGGTATATTAAATGAAATGTGGTCAAGTAGTAATGGTGTCATATAAAATGGGATCGAGGGGAATTGATGTTTTGTGGGTGTAATTAGAAGTAAAAGGAGAATGAACCCAAATTACCTTCTCCTGACTCTACTTGTGAAATTTCACTGGATTTGTTGTTATTGTTGGCTTATGTATGTGAAAGAACTACTGGATGGTATTTCTTAACTAGACTGGATTGAGAAACGTTTAATCAAAATTTATATATGGTTTGTTAAATTATAGGAAGCTGAAGGAGGAGGAAAATCATATGCTTACTGTCTTACATCACATGTTTATTGTTATTTCAGTTTGATGTTAAGTGGTATATGTCAATGATCCTGGTCAGCTAATTATTTTTTTGTCATGTGCATGCAGAGTGAAAAAGAGAGAATAAAGCTAGACACCGAAACAAAGGTGAATTGGATGACCACTTCTTTATAAACTACTCATGTTCTTTAGTTCTTTTCTCCCAACCTTACATTCTTTTCATCTTATTGATGCATGATTCCATCAGGCAAATTATGTCATTTAATCTCTCTTTCTTGGGTGTGCAATTGATGTATCTTATTTAATTTGTTGGTAATCGACATACCAAACTTCAATTTATACTTTGGAGTTAATTTGGGAGTGCAAAAAGATGTTAAAAGATGTCTCGACAATGCTAAATATTTGAAAGATCGTCTTCATAAAGAAGGGATAAGTGTCATGCTGAATGAGCTTAGCATCATATATATAGTCGTACTTGAAAGGCCTCGTGACCATGAATTTGTTCGTCGTTGGCAACTTTCATGTGTCAAAGACATGGCACATGTTATTGTTATGCCAGGCATCACACGAGAAATGCTTGACAATTTCATTAGTGAATTAGTGCAACAAAGAAAACAATGGTACCAAGATGGAAAAGCAGAGGCTCCTTGTGTTGCAGATGACATTGTTGCTCAAAATTGTGCATGCTCCTATCATAAGATTGACTACATTAGTTCTTAGAAAGCAACGAAGACAAAATATAATCTGCCACTTCAAAATTGCAAATTTTTGGAGCTCTAATTTGCTTATATATGTCTTCCATAAAAAATGACATTCATTAATTCTTTATAACTTCATTTTTGTTTCCCACATTGAATGTGAAGTGTATCTCGTTAATTGTACTACTGGATGACATAATTGTATCATTCTTTAACATAATAATAACTTACTGTTAATTTATATTTGAAATTTAGATTATACATGATACAAAGATAGATATCATTTAATGAGTACGAAAATACTATATATGTGCTTTACAAAGATAAAAGGAGGTCTTCGACTGAAAAAGGCTGAGTGATATTACTCCAAGAATCTGCTTAACATATATAATTTCATCTGTGGCTTTCAATCGGGCCACATTTGAGAACGATGGTGAAACAGTTCGACTATTGCATCACAATTCATATTAGTCAACAACTTATTAGTAACACATTTGTAGGAGTAGCATTTTTAAATAATAATTCGTGAGTTAAAAAAAAAAAAAAGACCAATTCAAATGTTGACTTGTGTGTGTGAAAAGGTTCAGCACTGGCCAAGTCACGAATCTATAGTTAACTATTATTGACATTTGGAGTTGCATGTTTGGATTCACAGAAATAATTTATTCTATTATTATTACTTTTTTTCAACTGGGTTAAAATTAATATCGTCATTTACTTTACTTTTAAAGTTAAATTCATCCCCTTATTTTAAACAATAGACATTTTACTCCTCTTATTTCCTCTTAGTTTTTTAAATGCATATTCTTCCATTCTTGCCTATGCTATTATACTTTATCTTCCAAATTGTCCATGCTCATACCATAAGATTGGTTACATTAGTCCTTAGAAAGCAAGGAAGACAAGATATAATGTGCAACATTAAAATTGCAATTTTTTAGAGCTCTGTTTTGCTTATATGTCTTCCATAAAGATACATTTTATTAATTCTTTACGACTTCATTTTTATTTCCCACATTGAAAGTGAATTGTATACCTTATTGTACTACTGGACGTCACGATACAATTGTATTTTTTACGATCTTTGTGTAGCATTCATTTACTTTTAATTTATAATTGGAACAAGAATATACCTGATGGAAATTGAAATGCTACATACATATTATAAGAAACAACAACCCTAAGTGATCATAACGATAGTTTAATTTTAACGATACGATACAATAGAATTTAAGTAATAATGAAAATAAATGATGTATTTAAACTAACAATATAATACAATACAACCATCCAAATAGGGTGTAAGGTGATTAAAAAAACTCTGAATGACATTGTAATCTAGCTTTTTAGAAAATACATATACCCGCAACTCAATATTTACCTCTTGTACAATTCTTGAAGTTTAGGAATTCCAATTGTTCAAAGTTTAGCTTTAACTACAAATTGGTCGGGCTATAGTGTAAAGTAAACCCCAACGTTATATTCATTAATCATAAAAGAGGTATTTATACAAGAGTTCATATATATACAATTACAAAATAACCCTTAATAGAGACTTTAACTAATACCATACTTATCACTCCCTCTCAAGTTGAACTAGGTTATAAGGTTTAACTTGTCACACAAATCATAGAAACGATCCTTCGAGAGAGGTTTGGTAAGAATATCCGCAAGCTGGTCATGCATTAGAAGAAATATATGGAACCCGAAGTTCCTTTTTCTGGACAAGATCTTGAATAAAGTGAAAATCGATCTTCACATGTTTGGTGCGAGAGTGAAACACCGGGTTAGCGGTAAGATAGGTCGCACTTAAATTATAACACCACAAGAATGGCATCGAACCAAAAGAAAGATTAATTTCTTTCTACAAAAGACGAATCCATAGAATTTCATTGGTGGCAGCAACAAGAGAGCGATATTCAGCTTCAGTAGTGGAGCGCGAGACAGATCGTTGTTTGCGAGAACACCAAGAAACAAGTGATGAACCTAAAAATATTGCAAAACCAGTAGTAGACTTCTAATCATCTATACTTCCTCCCCAATCAACATCACAATATCCTTGTAATTGGGGAGAGTTTTAATTTGGAAATAAAATACCATGAGAAGAAGTGGATTTCAGATATTGTAAGATACGCTTAACTGCTGCCCATTGTTTCTCTGTCGGACTATGCATGAACTAATTAACAAACTTTATTAACCGAGAAGGAAATATCAGGTCTAGTAAGTGAGATACTGTAAGCCACTAACAATACTTCGATAAAGACCTTCATCAAGGAATTGAGTGTTATCATTAGCGTGTAACTTATTACTCGGGCACATGGGGGTAGACATATCAGTGCAAGTTAACATGTTACTACGTTCCAAGAGATCATGTGTATATTTCGACTAATGTAACAACAACCCATCAGATCACCATGTAGCTTCAATACCCAAAAAGTAATTAAGTCTGCCCAAGTTGCGCAAGGAGAAACATATTTCTAACTTTTGAAGCAATGATGAAACTAGATGCACGTACGTGCCCAAGACTATAATTTCATCAACATAAATCAGACAAAATAGTTTTTCAGTGCCCGCGCTTCTAAAAGAGAGTGAAGAATATGTTTTAGATCCTTAGAAACCAAGCTCACGCAACGCATCAGCCAACCATTTATACCAGACTCGAAGAGCCTGTTTAAGATCATAAATAGACATTTCTAGCTTGCATATGTAATTAGTGTGATTAGGGTAAGCAAAACCTGGTGGTTGAACCATTGTATACATCCTCCTTTAGCTTACCATGCAAGCACGCGTTAGAGATATCAAGTTGATTAACAATCCATCCTTACGACACGACAATAGAAAGTAATAGTCGAATAGTTGTAGGTTTGACAACAGGACTGAAAGTATCAACAAAGTCAATTCCAAGGCGTTTATGCAAGCCCTTGACAACTAATTTGGCGTTATGTCGTTCAATGGAGCCATCTGAATTTTTCTTTGTCTTGAAAATCCATTTACAACCAATTACATTCATAGCTTGATGAAGTGGAACCAACTTCCATGTACCAGTTGCTATGAGCGCATTACATTCTACGAACATAACATATCTCTATTTAGGAATTTTAATAGCCTGAGCATAACATGTTGGATCAAGACCAAGGCTAGAGGAGTTGAAGAAGGACTAGATACACTTGGGCTTAATATTTCTAGCTTGCGCTCGTGTATGATACGTCCAAACTTACACTCCTAATAAGGAATGTAAACGGTCGTTGTCAATTTACAGAACTCAACTAGAGTTGAGGTCGATCCCACAGAGAATTTCTTTACAGATAAAGTTTCACTATCGCATTTACTCAATTGTCGTTACTATTTCCTAAACAATTAACAAGGAAAGTAAAATTTGGTTTAATTGAAAAGTATTCTATCAGCAAGTACTTCCAGTCAAAACTTAGTTACACAGTTCACAAAAGATATCGTTGTAAGTTGATTCAATCAATTTAAAGAAACCAGGTTTTGTGTTCACTATGACGACGATTATAACGCTCTTCCGTAAATTGAGTGTCAAGTAAATCAATGTTTACAGACTCTTAGCGACTTAGATAAATCTAACGCTTCTCAGCCTAATTAGATAATATCCACTCTAATTCTCTCGAACTTAAAGTGTTATCGATATTGGACTTCGCTTAATTTAATCCGGTGTTAAAGATCCCTTCTCTCGAAATCCGACCTTAACTCCAATTCGTAACTTAGTTTAGCTTTTTCCCAACTGGTGCTTTTCTCTCGAACAAACACCAGATACAAGCCTGTCTAAAGCGTGCACTCAATAGACTAAAATGATAATGAAAGCTGTAAACTACTAGTTGTAAACAAAGATTGCCTTTTTACT